>NC_041406.2:9586080-9693580 GCF_900747795.2 Erpetoichthys calabaricus
ACGTTTTTTTTCACAGTTCTCGACTGGAAGAATGGTATCGTCAAGTAAGGATATGCTACAGACAGCTGGCACAGCCACCGTCAAATCACTTGGCAGCAGCTGGTTTGATTGGAGGTACAGAGCAGCCCGTCTTTCGGGTTCCGCTGAATGTTCACAGAGATTGTCTTTTCACACAGAGGTAGCTGCAGGACATTGTTCTTCAGATTCATGTTGTTCTCCTTGGCCAGGTCCAGCTCGTTGAAGGTCATCGCCGTTTGGTCAGGGTAAGACTTCTTACTGCTAAGTGCTGCGCTGAGGGCGGCCGCCGCGCTTGACGGCGAACTCTTGTCCAGGCTGCCGTTGGAACCGATGCACATCTTCCACGTGGACTTCTCTTGCACTTTGACGCTAGAAAAGTTCAGGCTGTTTTGGGGGTCTATGATGTACTTGCTCCCTCCACCCCCCCCACCGTTGCCAACATGAAACTGGGAGCTCAAGCAGAGACTCATCAGCTTCAGGCTCTCCACCAACTCTCCTGCAGTCTTAGGGGACGAATGAGAGCAACTGCGGGTGGAGCCCGAGGTGTTGTTGGTGCTTCCGCTGGAGCTGCTAGATGGGCTTCCCTCTCCTTTGTTTCCTCCTCCTCCTCCTCCTCCTCCTCCACCACCACCACCTCCTCCTCCTCCTCCTCCTCCTCCACCGCCACCACCTCCTCCTCCTCCTCCTCCTCCTCCACCGCCACCACCTCCTCCACCTGAAGGGCTACCTCTGTCCGGCCCGGGGTTGCCTTCCCCTGAAGGCCTGCTCTGTCCACCACCTCCACCGCTGCCCCCATTGCCACCTGAATTGCCTGGTGGGCCTTCACTACTATCCCGTCTGTTCCACGAATAGGTGAAGCCCGTGTCCTTGTCCAAGCGGCGGCGACTCTCCGAGTCATCATCACTCGTCTCTGAGCTGCTGCAGCTGGATCCGCGGCCTTGACTTTTACGCCGGTGGTACCGCTTGTGGACGGTGCCTGGCGAAGCAATATTCATTTTCAGGCGGCTCAGCTTGGGGGGCAGACCCTCTTCCATGTCAAAGTCATCGTCCGATTCCCCTTCTTCCTCGAAAATCTGATTCAGCACCGGGGCGCTCTTGCGAGACGTCAATCGGTTGGTGATGGAGGGCTTGCGACGGAGGACAACCTGAGTGGGCAGTGGGGATGACCACTGCTCTTCCTCCTCCTCCTCTTCATCCTCCTCCACCCGAAAGAGACAGGTCCGGCCCTTGGCAGCAGCCGCGCTCACAGTGGAGCTTGGCTTCAGTGTGGCTGCCGTGCTTAGCGGAGGAGGAAGTAGCGAGGAACTGCCTGGAGTGGTCAGTGACAACAGCGAGGGCTCGGGGGGTTCGTCTCGCCTTCCGAGATCCAGAAGACCTTTGGCCCGGTGCCCATTGAGCAGGTTCTCAGTACTTCGAGCTGGCGACTGTGGCACACCTGGATGGGAGATGGATGAAGCTGCCAGGCTGTCCTCGATGTCTTGGTGCATGTCGATCTTCGTAGGCCAGGACTGCCTGCAAGGAACCAGAACAAGAGGTTACTTCGAGTTGTGGCCGACATCTCTAACCTGATCAGTCACCGTTTTATGGAAAATAATTTACTAGTAGGTGTAGTAGAGTAGTAGAAAAGCAACAGTCACGACGTACATGCAGCGGACTCTGTGTAACTGAATAGCAGTGTGGAGTTCAGTAAGTGAGGTCATTCATTCATTTGGTGTCAATGACGGCCCTCATGTAAGGAAGGAAGGTGGCAAACGTTGTTCACGCTGGTCAGCGCGCATTTCTCTCCGAAAATCTGGGGGTTGTCCCAGACATTGTTCACAAGAACAGCGTACTTTGATTAAAAAGTCGACTGGAGAGGGGAAAACCAATAAAGAATTGCAGAAAACGATAGGCAGCTCAGCCAAAATGCTGAAAGACAGGGAAGAACAAAACGGGAAAACTACCACTGGAATGGATTGAAGAAGAGCCAAAATGGCAAAGACTCGGCTCTGGGAAGGTCAAAGAAGGTCTAAAGTTACCTGCGAGTACCTGTGTGACAATCACAAGATGCCAATGTGAAAGCCAAGCTGTCGGCAAGAAGCCCCCCGCAAAGTCCCACTGTCGAAAAAAATAAAAAAGACGTGTGCTGAAGTGGCAACAAGACATCGACGGTCCGAAAGGGAAATGGCGCAACATTTTGTGAACTGATGAAAGCAAGATTGTTCTTTTTGGGTCTGGGGGGCCGCAGTTGACCCCCCCAAACACTGAATTCAAGCCTCACAGTACACTATGAAGCAGGGTGGCTTCATGACGTGGGGATGTTTCCCATACTGTGGTGTCGGGCCTATTTATCGCATACCAGGGATCAGTTGGAATAATAATACAGTAATCCCTCGCTACTTCGCGGTTCACTTTTCGCGGATTTTATATGTAAGCATATCTAAATTCATAACACGGATTTTTCGCTGCTTCGCGGGTTTCTGCGGACAATGGGTCTTTTTATTTGCTTCCTCAGTTGGTTTGCCCAGTTGATTTCATACAAGAGATGCTATTGGCGGATGGCTGAGAAGCTACCCAATCAGAGCACGCAGTTAAGTTCCTGTGTGCTGCTGATTGGCTCAGCGACGGAGTGTTGCATTAACCAGGAAGTCTCATCTCACTCATTCATCATTAACGTGCTAATGCTTCAGGGGCCATGTCCAAGCGCCAACAGAAGATGCAAATGATTGCAGAAAAGGTAAAAGTTTTGGATATGTTGAAGGAAGGGAACAGCTACACCGCTGCAGGACACCATTACAGCATCAATGAGTCCACGATTCTTTTTATTTAAAAAGGAGGAAAAGCATATAAGATCTACGGCCGCAGTGTCCTTTAACCAGGGCGCAAAACGAGTTGCAAGTGGACGTGATAAGGCAGTAGTCTGGATGGAATCTGCTTTAGGAATCTTTGCAACAACGTCATGACCGCCTACAAGCTGCTACGTGTACTTCGCTATACAGTAAGTGTAAACTTATCTACCGATTTCATATTGCTTAGCAGTTGTCCCTGTTATTAATAGAGTAAAGGGTGGGTTGTAAACAATACAGGGTTTAAAAACGTCCAAATACACGTTAAATAATTAAATAAATATGGTGTCCCTACTTCGCAGAAATTCAGTTATCGCGGTCGGCCTTGGAACCTATCTCCCGCGATAAGTGAGGGATTACTGTAGTAATAATAATAATAATATCCATCCACCCATTTTTCAACCTGCTGAATCCGAACACAGGGTCACGGGGGTCTGCTGGAGCCAATCCCAGCCAGCACAGGGCACAAGGCAGGAACTAATCCCGGGCAGGGCACGGAACAGTTCTCTTCATTTATTTATTAATTTATTTTTCTCTAGTTCTATACACACATATCCATATACAGTCACACGCGTGCCAATTGGGAGCATCCCCACGGCATTGTTGAAGTAAGGACAAGGACTATCCAATGTCTGAGGAAACGCGGATGCTAATGGGTTCGGTTCTTTTGCCCGCAGCCCAGTGGGTGCAACGCATTGACATCACTTCCAGTTCAATCCCAGAGTTCCTGCCTGTTCTAGAAGATGCCGTTCAGACTAACCTCGAGACCATAGAACTCCGTCATGATGAAGTGACTCACTTTGGCCAGAGCGGAGGTACAGAAAGATAAACAACATCCTCAGTCACATACTGGTGGAACTTTTTCTTTTGCTGGTTTTTCCATTTTCCATTAAATGAGGTATCTGCTGGCCCTCAACCCTCTATTTTCTCCTTCTTGCTGTATTCATTTGACGATATGTAAGACGGCTTGTGTCAGCTGAGCAGTTACACTCTTGAAATGGTAACGATAAATACGCCCAAAATGATCTGTTTGAATGCATGTACTATAAAACAGGCATTGCATTTTTCATTCCAACAGGTGGTGTATCATAAACCTTAGCACTGCTCTTGAAAATCCAATAGCAAAATCCTATAACAAACTGTTCACTGACACGATAACCTAGTAAATATAATTTAAAAAATTATAGGAAATAATAAAGAATAATAATATAGTACTAATCTCATTTGAGCCCATAAAACATCCTGGTGATCTTTTGTCGTTGATGTAAACATTGGCAGGAATGAATCATGCAAATAAGTACAAAATTCCATAAACAGCTGTAATGAGGTTACATGCGCCTTTCAGGACACAAGTTTGAGACCCCCTATGGTCAGACCACCAGCTATTTCCCACTGTCTGACAGTCAATGGTTTAGTAAGTCAATGGTTCTTATTAGATTATAGGGTTGGTTGTATGCACCATTTGTTGGAATGGAAAATACACTGCGTGTTATTCTTACATGTGACAAATGGTCCGAAGCCTGCCTGTGAAGAGTGGGGGCTCTCTGCCTGCCTGCCTGCCTGCCTGTGGTGAGGCCTGGTTGTGGGTCTATTTGGTGTGACACTCGACCATCAGTTACAGTTTCGCTCAGCTTTCTGCTACATTATCATCCATGCTTAATAAGCTATAAGAAACACAGGTCAAAGTTCACTGAGACCTGCCTTCTGCTCTCACCTGAACTGCGCTTTAATATTGCTGGGGCTTGAAGAGCGGTTCTGAATTTCCTTCTCTTGCTTCTCTCTCAAGATCCTCTCTGCTAGCAGGAAGTAAGTGGCGGTGATGTGATTGTACTTGTTGGTTTCCAAAGCCCTTAGAGAAAGAAAATAAAAATCGTTAAGATCTAATGAAGTTGACCTAAAAGGCTGCATTAAAAAACAAAACACACAAGTCATGAAGTGTGGCTGAAGATGATAGCAGAGAATCACCAGGTACCATACAGAACTATCCAGTCCTTTCCTGTGGCATCACTTGAGATGCAATGGCAACACGTTATGTAACATTAAACTCTTTAGATTACTACTGAAGTAATTTACCTTTAGTGACGGGCCATTTATTCTCAATGAACAAATCCTTTTAGTGAATCACACAAATCGATTCAGCAGAGCTAAACAGGATTGGCGTAGCACACGCGTCACACTGTCGGCGTCTTTCATGTTAGGTCCATAAATATTTGGACAGAGACAACTTTTTTCTAATTTTGGTTCTGTACATTACCACAATGAATTTGAAATGAAACAACTCAGATGCAGTTGAAGTGCAGACTTTCAGCTTTAATTCAGTGGGGTGAACAAAACGATTACATAAAAATGTGAGGCAACTAAAGCATTTTGTGAACACAATCCCTTCATTTCAGGGGCTCAAAAGTAATTGGACAAATTAAATAACTGGAAATCAAATGTTCACTTCTAATACTTGGTTGAAAACCCTTTGCTGGCAATGACAGCCTGAAGTCTTGAACTCCTGGACATCACCAGATGTTGGGTTTCCTCCTTTTGAATGCTCTGCCAGGCCTTTACTGCAGTAGCTTTCAGTTGCTGTTTGTTTGTGGACCTTTCTGTCTGAAGTTTAGTCTTCAACAAGTGAAATGCCTGCTCAGTTGGGTTAAGATCAGGTGACTGACTTGGCCATTCAGGAATTTTCCACTTCTTTGCTTTAATAAACTCCTGGGTTGCTTTGGCTGTATGTTTTGGGTCATTGTCCATCTGTATCATGAATCAATTTGACTGCTGTATTTAGCTGGATTTGAGCAGACAGTATGTCTCTGAACACCTCAGAATTCATTCAGCTGCTTCTGTCCTGTGTCACATCATCAATAAACACGAGTGTCCCAGTGCCACTGGCAGCCATGCACGCCCAAGCCATCACACTGCCTCCCTCCACCGTGTTTTACAGATGATGTGCTATGCTTTGGATAATGAGCTGTTCCACGCCTTCTCCATACTTTTTTCTTGCCATCATTCTGGTAAAGGTTGATCTTGGTGTCATCTGTCCAGAGAATGTTTTTCCAGAACTGTGCTGGCTTTTTTAGATGTTCTTTAGCAAAGTCCAATCTAGCCTTTCTATTCTTGAGGCTTATGAGTGGCTTGCACCTTGCAGTGCACCCTCTGTATTTACTTTCATGCAGTCTTCTCTTTATGGTAGACTTGGATATCGATACGCCTACCTCCTGGAGAGTGTTGTTCACTTTGTTGGCTGTTGTGAAGGGGTTTCTCTTCATGGAAATGATTCTGCGATCATCCACCACTGTTGTCTTCCGTGGACGTCCAGGTCTTTTTACGTTGCTGAGTTCACCAGTGCTTGCTTTCTTTCTCAGGATGGACCAAACTGTAGATTTTGCCACTCGTAATATTGGAGCAATTTCTCCGATGGGTTTTTTTCTGATGGCTTCTTTCACCTGCATGGAGAGCTCCTTTGACCGCATGTTGTCTGTTCACAGCAAAATCTTCCACATGCAAGCACCACTCCTCAAATCAAGTCCAGGCCTTTTATCTACTTAATTGATAAGGACATAACGACGGACTTGCACGCACCTGCCCATGTAATAGCCTTTGAGTCAATTGTCCAATTACTTTTGAGCCCCTGAAATGAAGGGATTGTGTTCAAAAAATGCTTGAATTGCCTCACATTTTTATGTAATTGTTTTGTTCACCCCACTGAATTAAAGCTGAAAGTCTGCACTTCAACTG
This sequence comes from Erpetoichthys calabaricus, assembly GCF_900747795.2. Lineage (NCBI taxonomy): Eukaryota > Metazoa > Chordata > Cladistia > Polypteriformes > Polypteridae > Erpetoichthys > Erpetoichthys calabaricus. The sequence continues at coordinate 9,592,650 of NC_041406.2, forward strand.
TGTCTGAGTTTTTTCATTTCAAATTCAATGTGGTAATGTACAGAACCAAAATTAGAAAAAAGTGGTCTCTGTCCAAATATTTATGGACCTAACTGTATGTGCAAGTACAGCCTGTCTGATTCAGGACTCTCACTCACTGATGACTTGTTTGAGGCTGAACTGAATTATCACCAGCCAACGAGGACTCCGTTACTGATGACTTTCTTCATTATGCAAGTATGACGCACCAAGGACACATTTATTAACACAGGAATCGTGGGGCAGAGGAGGTCCTTCCATTGGATTGGCTGGCCAGGCGCTGTCTCAGCTGTGGATTGGCCAATATGGGGAGGCAGCTTGATGGCCGAGGTCTCCAGGACTCCCAACAAATCCAAATCCTATTATGGGATGTCATCTCCTGTTGAATTCTGCTTTGTACTTGTAATATTTCTATTGTACTGTTATATTGTTTTGAAGATTATCGTATATACTCGCATATAAATCGGGTTTTGAAACTCGAAAAATCGATCATAAAATCGGACCCCGACTTATACACCCGTTCACAAATACGACACTTAATTTTTTTTCTCATCTTCTTGCCTCCTCCAATCTCACACCAGTTTCTCAGACACATCGAATTTTGTTGCAGCAGCTCGGTTACCAATTTCTTTTGCCACTTCAACGACGTTTAATTTAAAACCAGCTTCATATTTTCTTCTGATCGAACGATCCATCGTAGATAAGAGAGGCTCTTACGATAAAGGTGTATGAGGGTGTGAGATACAAAAAACACAAATCAGTGCAAACGTCACTTCCGAATAGTTCGGGTATCACCGTGTGGTCACGTAGGCACAATACACAGAAAACAAAGGCCGTGTGCTCTGTGGTTACTCTCTCAGGTGGGCGTCAGCATATCGTAATCTCTTGGACCAATAGCGTGAGTTTTCCACATTCGACTTACACGACCGACATTATAAAAAAACAGAAATTATACGGTAAAATTAAGTCCCAACCTATCCACCGGAGAACTTAGACGCGAGTACATACGGCACTTGTGTTCTGTTCTGCATGTTGTGTTGTATTGACCCCCTTTTTCTTTTTGACACCCACTGCACGCTCAGCCTTCCTGGGAAGGGGTCTCTCTTTGAACTGCCTATCCCGAGGTTTCTTCCATTTTTTCACTACAATTTTTTCCTAGACAATCAAGGCTAGGGGGGTTGTCAAGAGGCAGGGCCTGTTAGATAGATAGATATTAAATTAAAGAGTAATAAAAATGCAGGTAAAAACAGACAGTAACTTTGAATAATGTTAACGTTTACCCCTCCAGGTGGAACTGAACAGTCGCATAGTTTGGGTGAGGAACTATCTTAAAGCCCATTGCTGCACTTCTTGTGTGATTTTGGGCTATACAAAAATAAACTGTATTGTATTTACCGTAAATCAGAACGTATCCATTGCTTGTTATGTCCAAGTTGTTGTTGGAATTACACTTTGAACAGAATATTAAACTAATATGTTTGTACAGTGCATCCAGAAAGTATTCACATCACATCACTTTTTCCACCTTTTGTTATGTTACAGCCTTATTCCAAAATGTATTAAATTCATTTTTTTCCATTAGAATTCTACACACAACATCCCATAATGACAACGTGAAAAAAGTTTACTTGAGATTTTTGCAAATTTATTAAAAATAAAAGAACTGAGAAATCCCATGTCCATAAGTATTCACAGCCTTTGCTCAATACTTTGTCGATGCCCCTTTGGCAGCAATTCCAGCCTCAAGTCTTTTTGAATATGATGCCACAAGCTTGGCACACCTATCCTTGGCCAGTTTCGCCCATTCCTCTTTGCAGCACCTCTCAAGCTCCATCAGGTTGGATGGGAAGCGTCGGTGCACAGCCATTTTAAGATCTCTCCAGAGATGTTCAATCGGATTCAAGTCTGGGCTCTGGCTGGGCCACTCAAGGACATTCACAGAGTTGTCCTGAAGCCACTCCTTTGATATCTTGGCTGTGTGCTTAGGGTCGTTGTCCTGCTGAAAGATGAACCGTCGCCCCAGTCTGAGGTCAAGAGCGCTCTGGAGCAGGTTTTCATCCAGGATGTCTCTGTACATTGCTGCAGTCATCTTTCCCTTTATCCTGACTAGTCTCCCAGTCCCTGCCACTGAAAAACATCACCACAGCATGATGCTGCCACCACCATGCTTCACTGTAGGGATGGTATTTTCCTGGTGATGAGTGGTGCCTGGTTTCCTCCAAACGTGATGTCTGGCATTCACACCAAAGAGTTCAATCTTTGTCTCATCAGACCAGAGAATTTTCTTTCTCATGGTCTGAGAGTCCTTCAGGTGCCTTTTGGCAAACTCCAGGCGGGCTGCCATGTGCCTTTTACTAAGGAGCGGCTTCCGTCTGGCCACTCTACCATACAGGCCTGATTGGTAGATTGCTGCAGAGATGGTTGTCCTTCTGGAAGGTTCTCCTCTCTCCACTGAGGACCTCTGGAGCTCTGACAGCGTGACCATCGGGTTCTTGGTCACCTCCCTGACTAAGGCCCTTCTCCCCCGATCGCTCAGTTTAGATGGCCGGCCAGCTCTAGGAAGAGTCCTGGTGATTTCGAACTTCTTCCACTTATGGATGATGGAGGCCACTGTGCTCATTGGGACCTTCAAAGCAGCAGAAATTTTTCTGTAACCTTCCCCAGATTTGTGCCTCAAGACAATCCTGTCTCGGAGGTCTACAGACAATTCCTTTGACTTCATGCTTGGTTTGTGCTCTGACATGAACTGTCAACTGTGGGACCTTCTATAGACAGGTGTGTGCCTTTCTAAATCATGTCCAGTCAACTGAATTTACCACAGGTGGACTCCAATGAAGCTGCAGAAACATCTCAAGGATGATCAGGGAAACAGGAGGCACCTGAGCTCAATTTGGAGCTTCATGGCAAAGGCTGTGAATACTTACGTACATGTGCTTTCTCAATTTTTTTATTTTTAATAAATTTGCAAAAACCTCAAGTAAACTTTTTTCACGTTGTCATTATGGGGTGTTGTGTTTAGAATTCTGAGGAAAAAAAATGAATTTAGTCCATTTTGGAATAAGGCTGTAACATAACAAAATGTGGAAAAAGTGATGTGCTGTGAATACTTTCCGGATGCACTGTATATTCAACAAATTAGTCACACAAACTTAAATCTTAGAAAAATAATTCTAATTACTATCCAATTATTTGCTTTCAACACTCTTTTTGAGGCTCATCGACTGCACCAGCAATGCATCTTTCAAGTTCAAACTGAACCCTTTTCCTGAAACGAGTCAAAAGAATTCACCTTCATTGGATTTGCCAAACTGAACGAGATTTTCTTGGGCCGATGTGAAGATGTGACAACCTGTCGCTGGTGGAAGTGGTCCTGGAAGTCGCATGGGATGACGTGGTGTGGCCTCACCCACATGTCAAATCATCCAATGAGTGCATGTATTTTATGTTCTAATGTTGTTAAATAAATATTCCCCGGAAATATCTGAACAGTGTGAACAGAAGTGTGTTGACAGAAGGTTTGAGTTTTTGAATTGAAGACGGGACTCTTGACCAATGAATGAGAGTAGATCTTCAATTCAAAAGCTCAGCCCTGTTTGAATGCATTTCCTGTTCACACATTATTTATTGAACAATATTTTTGCAAAACATTTGCATGCGTTTTGCATGGCTGGATGATATGACCTGTGGATTATGCAGCAAGAGTAAAGTGAGATTTTATTTTTTCATGGACGTTTTTGATATTGTTTGCTGTGGTCCAGCATTGGTCACCATAGACTTCTATCATAACCATTGTTTTCCCCGTTCTGCATAAGACATTAGATATTTTCTCAGTAGTCACTATAAAAAACATGGAGTTTTCTGGGTGGAGTATTCTGTGAAAAACTCGCTATTTTTGTCTTTATTTTGTTCTTGTTTTATACACTTTTGCCATCCAAGCTATAAAAGAGCAGCTTCAAGGTGAAGATCGAAAATCATCCACGCTATGATCAATCACCAGATTAATGGTGGCCCCATCACTCTTCAGATCAAGTGATTCTTAAACGTGATGCTTTTCATCTTCTGTATGCCACCTACAGTGAATTGTGCAAGCAAACCCTAAAGAGAAGATGCCTCTGAAGGTCGGTGTCCATCATAGATAAGGGCGTAGCCAGGAATTCACTTCGGGATCGGGATGAGAAAGTACATGAATCCTAATTCTGCCTATGATCCACCAGTTTATTTCGGGGTGGGGTTCAAAATCAAAATCCCCCCAACTCAGCTATTCCTACGATCACAGGTATCGTGAAGACCTGTGCTACATTTCAGACTTCCCAAACAATCGCACACTTACTCAATAATCGTTTCGCGGTCAGCGATGTCTCCCAAGACCATGCGCTGTATGATTCCATTATGCTCTTCCTCCGAGAGATTTTTATAAGACACGAGTGGGATGTTGTACTTTGTAGCCGGGGACGGGTCGACCCCTTGTAGCCAGGCATGATTCTCAATCTCTTCCAAGGACGCCCGTCTCTTTGGGTCTCTTTGCAGCATCCTGTTAATTAGGCTGCAGAAGGAAAGAAAAGGAAAAAGGGACAAACAATTAAACAAGTGCAACATTTTTGGAGCCTTCTTAAAAACAGAAGAAACGTCTGCAATCTGACTCGCACGCTGTGTTCATAAAGCAGTCACGGTGACACTCAGATTGGTGGTGATTTATTTATTTTATGGTGAGGACCCCAGGAACACACCCTGACTTGACCCGGCATGCACACATTCTCTCTCACACACACACACACACACACACATATATTTAGTTACTGATAAATATACAGGGGTCAGTTGTGAGTACGCAATGCTGGAAATTTGAGCACTCATGAGATTGTACCTAAGTGCACTCTGAGTTCATAAAACTATAGTAATAATCGTAACTGCATGTCTTTTTCCATAGAAACAACTGTAAACCTACTTTTGCCCACCCCTGTATCAATCCAATAATGGAAAAAGAACACACAATACCGCCAAACTGCACATGTAAGCCCCCCAGGCCCTCAGTGGTGATATTAACTTATAACACGGCTCAAAAAACAATAAACACCTAACAATAAAACTAGAAACACAAACAACACAGTCCAGAACACCAGCGGCAGATGACGATGCATGAGTGAAAGAAGGACCTCGTGATCAGCTCTCCAAAAGGAATGTAAAGTTTTGTCCTACCCGTTCCAAATGCAGTGTGAGGTGATTCGGAGAGCTCCCCAGACAAAGACGTATCCAATCTAGACAAACTGACACAGACAGGCAGGCCAGCAGGCACAGGACAACACGTACATGCAGATGAGGCTGTAATGCAAGGGACGAGTTGTAATCCGATTTAGTGTGAACAATATATGACTAGATGGATAAGACGATCATGATCTTCTTGCATCTTGGAAGGTTTCCATATTAAAAGGCCCACTGGCTCAATCTTCTTCCCAGCAGCCCCTGTACCTTCTGAAACTGTCCAATAGTGTTTATACATCCATGGGCTGCTGCTATATTTTAAGTAGCGCTGGTACAAAGCTAACATAAATTTACTCATTTTAAGGCTGGAAATGATACACTGTGAGAGATTTTAATGAAAAGTAAACAGATACAGAGACTGAGTGGTTGAACAGCTGATCAGGAGCACAACAGGGCTTCCCTCTGTACCTTCCTATGTTGTCTGAACCCACCTGTTCCAATCTTGGGTGGGCAGCAGTCAACCACCACGCACACTCCCCACATGACAGGGGGAACTGGAGTAGGATGTGCACACTATTTGAACAAGAGATCAAGTGTCAACTGGGGGGCATATGTGATAACCACCGTGCCATCACGACACCCACGATGGCAACATCAGGCGGTTTAAGCGTGAAAAACTCTGGAGTCTGAAACTTTTGGAGGTTGCTAGCATTGAATCGTTACTTATTACAAAACTACAAGAACCAAAACAATGTGGAAATGAATCTGTCCAAACCTGATATACGGCACCTTCAGAATGTCTTCCGATGTTGTTTAGCTTTGTGCTAAAATCATTTAAATCGGCTTTTTCATCATCAAGCAACACTCAATAACCCAGAATGAAAAAGCAAAAAACGAGATTTTAGGAATTTTTGCAGATTAAAAATAAAAAAACGAAATTGTGCATTGACACAAGTATTCAGACCCTTTGTTCTGCATCCCGTTCTACTAATCATCGCCGAGATGTTTCTTTACCTTATTTGGAGTCCCCCTGTGGTCAACTGAATTGAGTGGACTGATTTAGTAAAGACACCCTCCTTTTCTATAGAAGGTCCCACAGCTGAGCAAAACTCAAGCCATAAGGTTGAAGGAAATGCCTGCGGAGATGAGAGATAGGGATTATGTGAAGGCACAGGGCTACAAAAAAATGTCTGCAGCACTGAAGGTTCCCCAGAGCACAAAAACTCCACAATTCCTAGAACTGGGTGCCTGGCCAAACTGAGTAATTGTGGAGGAAGGACCTTGGTAAGAAAGGTGACCAAGAACACAATGGTCACTGTGACTGAGCTCCAGAGTAACAAACTTCTAAAAGGACAATCACTACTGGACCACGCTGGACTGTTTATAGAGTGGCAAGATGGAAGCCATTTCTCGGTAAAAGATTGCTTGGAATTTGCAAAAAGATGTGTGATAATCGTTGTGCCGCCTCAACACCCGCCATAGTGCCATGAAAGGTTATAAAGGCATGGATGATAATCACTGTGCCACCAGAACACCCACCATGGTGGGTGGCATCAAAGGTTATAAAAGCATGTGTGATAATCGCTGTACCACCACCATGACACCTGCCATAGTGCCATGAAAGGTTATAAGGGCATGTGTGACAATTGCTGTGCCGCCACGACATCCGCCATAGTGCCATGAAAGGTTATAAAGGCATGTGCGATAATTGCTTGGCCACCACGACACCCACCTTGGTGGCATCAAAGGTTAAAACATGAAAACCTCTTGAGTGTGAAACCTTTGACCCCGAGGTCGTAAACACTGGATTGTTGATTATTACAAAACAAGATGAAAACCAGCAATAAAAAATGTAGGCAAACGAGTCCAAATCCTTTTAAGTCCAGCAGGTTTGTCTTTGACAAGTCAAAGCTGCCACCCTGCAGGGTCACTAAGCGGTCAGACATTTCAGAGATGCCAGACGTACGGCACAAGACACGTTCCCTGCACGGTGTGCCTTGATGGATGCTAATTATTAGTTCAGTCCTTAATTTCTGCCTGGGGGATGCTGACTTAAAGACGCTTTGTTAAAGTTATGAGGTACACGGCACCTCTGACAGCTAAACCAGCTTGTGCTCAATGGAAGCCAATGCCTAATCCCTGGAGGGCATCCATTTTAATAGAACCGTGGCAACCGACGTGTTTCAAAACCTTAGCAGTCACCTCAAAGCAGCTCAGACTTAAAAGGCCAGTTTTTAAATAGATAATCTCCACACTCACGGCTTACAGAAGGGGACATGTTAGTGTGGCCGGAGCGGTTCCTGGACGCTACGTGAGGCGGGCACTTCCTCGCTTATGTGCACAGGTGAGGAATCATCTGCATCAGTAATTGATGCCGGGAGCTGCTAAACGCCACAGCTGAGCCACGTCCCCATTATATATAGTAGGAGCGCGAGTGCAGAAATAAATGGACTTTTCAATGATATTCTGATTTATTGAGATTTGGACGTTATAACAAGTGATGTGGGAAACCTTGTCTGGGAGGTCTGCTGTGGGCAAAGTCCTTTGATTACGTGAATGTTTCGAGTTTTGATGAAAGTCTTCTTCATTTTGTGTTTCCCCAACTACATTTTCATCCCATGCTCCTTTTCCCCCTCGTAGTCAGCTAAGCTTTCATCCGTGTCAGAACAAGTGAAAGCAAAAGCAGCCCAACATCCCCAATCCTCTCATTTTCTCACGAGTTCTCCTCAGAGCTGCTCTCCTCCCGGCTACTTACTCTTTGCAGTCTCTGGAGACGTGCGTCGGGACGGTGTACTTGCAGTCCATGATCATGGTGAGGGTCTCGCTGTCGTTGGCTTCTTGGAAAGGAGGCTGACCACAAACCAGCATAAAAAGGATGACTCCTAAACTCCAAATGTCTGAAAAAGAGAGCAGAGAAAACAACAATTTTAATGAAGAAAAAAGCTGGCAGGAGCTAACTTAGCATTAGTGGGGGTGACTGGTATTTCACTGCATCTTTACTTACTGTAGATACTAACGTTCAAGTTCTCCCGCGGATAAGTCGGGAATTGATTTTATCGTATAATTTCCGAATGCGTAAAACTCACTCTATTGGTCCAAGAGATTCTGATATGCCGACGCCCAACTGAGAGAGTAACCACGGGGCACACGGCCTTTGTTTTCTATGTATTGTGCCCACACGGTAATACCCGAACTATTCCAAAGAGACGTTTGCACTGTTTTGTGTTTCTTGTATCTCACACCCTCATACACCTTTATTGTTACAGCATCCCTTATCTACGATGGAGCGTTCGATCAGAAGCTGGTTTTAAGTTCAATGTCCGTAAAAATTGGTAACTGCGCTGCTGTAGCAAAATTCAATGTGTCTGAGAAACTGGTGTGCGATGCAAGAAGATGTTAAAAAATAAAAAAATGTGTCGTATTTTTGAATGGGCGTATAAGTCGGGGTCTGATTTTATGATCGATTTATTGGGTTTGAAGACTCGACTTATACGCGAGTATATACGGTACTTATTTAAGGGAGTCTCAAGAACAAAACACGAGGAGGGGCAGCGAGTCTGATAAAGAGAGCCCGCTGCTGCATAAGATGGCGCCCTCAGAGTTTAGAAATCAGAAGACCACCTTTTCACTTAGTCAGGGGATTTCCGTTTAGCTCAGCTGTGCTCAAGCAAGTGCTCACGGACACTCCGGGTCTTCTATGCGGTCGTTTTTTAATGATTCATTTTCTTTTGCCGTTATTCTTGCGGTACGCTTACGACTCACGCACAGCTGGCTAAAATAAGGACAGAAAGAAATCAATCCTAAAACGCGTTGTGATGAGAGTGTGTTTAAGAAAGAGAAGGTTGAACACGTTACCGATATCGATAAGATCTAATCATTCAGAATTATAAAACTGATCATGGAGGAGATTTGCAAAAAAAAAAAATGGCACAGTGTTGTTAAATCGTGACGGGAGTAAAACAATTGCGATCGTTCTCTGAAACTGTGGCTGATGGTGGTGACAGCACGCCAAGCAGGTCATCCCAGACTTCACTGTTCCTATCTGCAGATTCCAGCAATTACCCGGCATCCTCAAGCCAACTGAGAGGGGAAATCCCACCATTGTGTCCTGGGTATGTAGGGGGAGCCACTCAGGGAGGGGAATCCTTACGATGTGACCAAACCGACTCAATGGTCTCCTTCTGATCTGGAGGAGCAGCGACTCTATACTCTGTGGCTCTCCTGAATCGCTCAGCTTGCCAACCTATCATGGGAGTGTCAGCTCAGCTGCCCTGCCATTTGTACTCGCGATTTCATTACTCACAGCTCATGTGGCAATAGAGAGGATGTCAAGGTGCAGCCGAGGATGCAGGGATGTCCAGTTGGGGAGGCCAGGGGTAGCTTTATTGCTTTATGCAGATGATGTTGCCCTCATTACCTTGTACTACTCCTCGAGCTGGCACGATTATAATATGCGTTGCCATCCTAGAGCGGCAGCAAAGATAAAGGGCAAGAATTAAATAAAAATCCGGGGCGCAAGTGACCAACACTACTTTCCTACGACACGACCACAAGTACAGAAACACACCAGTGAAGGCTGACTGAAGTTAAAAAATGATTACTAGAACAAAAATTACACACACTTAGCAAAAACCCCTTTATACGTAGTATGGCGATGCAGCGCTTCTCACTCCACACACATCACGGCACAAAACACTCAACCACATACGCCACTAATCTATCTATCTACAGCGGGGCAAAAAAGTATTCAGTCAGCCACCAATTGTGCAAGTTCTCCCACTTAAAATGATGAGAGAGGCCTGTAATTTTCATCACAGGTATACGTCAACTATGAGAGACAAAATGAGAAACAAAAATCCAGAAAATCACATTGTCTGATTTTTAAAGAATTTATTTGCAAATTATGGTGGAAAAAAAGTATTTGGTCAATAACATTAGTTCATTTCAACACTTTGTTATATACCCTTTGTTGGCAATGACAGAGGTCAAACGTTTTCTGTAAGTCTTCACAAGGTTTTCACACACTGTTGCTGGTATTTTGGCCCATTCCTCCATGCAGATCTCCTCTAGAGCAGTGATGTTTTGGGGCTGTCGCTGGGCAACACGGACTTTCAACTCCCTCCAAAGATTTTCTATGGGGTTGAGATCTGGAGACTGGCTAGGCCACTCCAGGACCTTGAAATGCTTCTTATGAAGCCACTCCTTTGTTACCCGGGCGGTGTGTTTGGGATCATTGTCATGCTGAAAGACCCAGCCACGTTTCATCTTCAATGCCCTTGCTGCTGGAAGGAGGTTTTCACTCAAAATCTGACGATACATGTCCCCATTCATTCTTTCCTTTACACGGATCAGTTGTCCTGGTCCCTTTGCAGAAAAACAGCCCCAAAGCATGATGTTTCCACCCCCATGCTTTACAGTAGGTATGGTGTTCTTTGGATGCAACTCAGCATTCTTTCTCCTCCAAACACGACGAGTAGAGTTTTTTCATCTGACCATATGACATTCTCCCAATCCTCTTCTGGATCATCTAAATGCTCTCTAGCAAACTTCAGACGGGCCTGCACATGTACTGGCTTAAGCAGGGGGACACGTCTGGCACTGCAGGATTTGAGTCCCTGGCGGCGTAGTGTGTTACTGATGGTAGCCTTTGTTACTTTGGTCCCAACTCTCTGCAGGTCATTCACTAGGTCCCCCCGTGTGGTTCTGGGATTTTTGCTCACCGTTCTTGTGATCATTTTGACCCCACGGGGTGAGATCTTGCGTGGAGCCCCAGATCGAGGGAGATTATCAGTGGTCTTGTATGTCTTCCATTTTCTAATAATTGCTCCCACAGTTGATTTCTTCATACCAAGCTGCTTACCTATTGCAGATTCAGTCTTCCCAGCCTGGTGCAGGTCTACAGTTTTGTTTCTGGTGTCCTTTGACAGCTCTTTAGTCTTGGTCATAGTGGAGTTTGGAGTGTGATTGTTTGAGGTTGTGGACAGGTGTCTTTCATATTGATAACGAGTTCAAACAGGTGCCATTAATACAGGTAACGAGTGGAGGACAGAGGAGCCTCATACAGAAGAAGGTACAGGTCTGTGAGAGCCAGAAATCTTGCTTGTTTGTAGGTGACCAAATACTTATTTTCCACCATAATTTGCAAATAAATTCTTTAAAAATCAGACAATGTGATTTTCTGGATTTTTTTTTCTCATTTTGTCTCTCATAGTTGAGGTATAGCTATGATGAAAATTACAGGCCTCTCTCATCTCTTTAAGTGGGAGAACTTGCACAATTGGTGGCTGACTAAATACTTTTTTGCCCCACTGTATCTATCTATCTACAGTGCATCCAGAAAGTATTCCCAGCGCATCACTTTTTCCACATTTTGTTATGTTACAGCCTTATTCCAAAATGGATTAAATTCATTTTTTTCCTCAGAATTCTACACACAACACCCCATAATGACAACGTGAAAAAAGTTTACTTGAGGTTTTTGCAAATTTATTAAAAATAAAAAATTGAGGACCAGGTGATGGATCATACCTCCCCTGGGCCACGAGAGGACAGCTGCCCTGGTTGCTATGGGGGGCCCGTGGCCACCGCCAGGGGGTGCCCGATGGATCCTAGTGCCCTGGAAGCCACTGGAGGTTCATCAAGGGGCACCTGGAGCATATCCGGGTGAGCATAAAAGCCTTCCAACAGTCGGAGAGCGAGAGTCGGGAGGAAGAGGACAAGACTTTAGAGAGAGGAGAGAAGGCGGCCCAAAGAGGACCATCGACTTTAATAACTGTAAATATTGTAAATAAACCGTGTGTGGTGGACATAAGAACGGTCGGGCTGGCTCTCACACCCTCTTGCCTTTTCTTTTTATGGCATCTTCTTCTCTCTCTCTCTCTCTCCTTTTTCCCGCCACCCATTTACATACCATTGGCTCCTCCCCTTACAGTCTGATTGGGCCCTCCAACCAGGTGCTCCTCTCTCCATGTACCATTGGCCGGCCTTACAAATTCAGCCATTCCACCATTATGGGGAAAGTTGCAAACTCACAGTGACACACACACACACACACACACACACGTATATATTCCAGACCAGGGGTCGCCAACTCCGGTCCTGGAGGACCACCGTGGCTGCTGGTTTTCATTCTCACCCTTTTCTTAACGAGTGACCTGATTTTCTGCTAATTAACTTCTTTTGAACTAATTTGAATTGACTTGTTCTTGAAGACTCGGACCCCTTCAGTGTTTCTTTATCCCTCAATTAGCAGCCAAACAATAATGAGATACAAAATGAGCCAAAACAACTGGTGTCCATCATACAACAACTGAAAATAAAGAAAGATGACGGTCTCAGCAATGTCGATCTGCCTCACTTCACATTTTATTTCTGTTTGAGTGCCATTTAAGGAAAGAAATGAAGCAACTCAGAGGAACGATGCAAGAAATTCAGGGGAGTAAATCTTAAAAAAGCAAATCAATTAAAATGAATTCACAAGAAGTTAATTAGCAGCACAAACAGGGCACTCATTAAAAAAAAAAGAGAATGAAAACCTGCAGCCACGGTGGTCCTCCAGGACCGGACTGTTCCAGACGAGCGTTACAACCTCATCCGACAGTGACCTAATGGCTCGCACTTGAGCGACGATTCGCTACCGAGTACGAGGCAGCTGGGATGAAGATCAGCACCTTCAAGTCTGAGCTCATGGTTCTCTTTCTCTCTCTAGGTGAGTGGGGAACAACTTTTCTTAGTGGAGGAGAACAAGTATCTCGGGCTCTCATTCACCAGTACTGGTGGGGGGAAAAAGGGAACACAAGACCACCGAGCGGACTGGAGCGGCGGCAACTGTTCTGTTGGTGCTGTACCAGTCCACAGTGGCGAGTCTAAAGACAGAACTCTCAGGTTACCAGCTGACCGACATCGCCGTCCTCACCTCTATGCTCCTGCTGAAACGAATGCGGCCTGAAGCCAACAACCTTCTCCTACATTTCAGTCTCCATTTTTGTCACTGCAGGGAGACATCTTTATGTTACATTTGAAGAGAGACCCTCGATCTGATCACCCTAATTTGTACCCAAGTTGGTGTGTAACTTTGCAACAGCAAACCCGTCAGTTGGTCAATCAGGTTTCGGTCGTCAGGACCCCTCGTGTGCACCTTTAGTTTTTTCAGACTGCGTGTCAGTACTCGGTAAACAGATTTATTTACAGCCCCTCTGGTAACGACTCTGCCTTGATTAATGACTCTCCCTCCTGTTTATCATCTGCTGTGTCTTTACTACATCAGCCAATGATCTAATCTGTGCGTCAGCGATCCGAAAAACGTTTCTCAGCGGCTCAGTCCCAACCTCACATGACGATTGTTTTCCTATTTTTACGGCTTCGACTCCGGTCCCACAGCGAGTCTGAACTAGCAGTTCAGTGTCTTAGCCCTTAGGCCGCACCGCCTGCCCCATATTCCTGGCTCTCTTATGTAAGATTTCAGTCAATCAATTGATATTTTACAAACACGCTCAGTTACACAAGACCTTAGCGAGGCAACCCAAATACATGCTGCTCTGTGCGGTGACGGCATACGACCTTGGCTTTCTCATACGCGCACAACAGCATCCCGATCAATGACTGGGCGAATGTTCATTTAGGGCAGGGGTGGGCCACAGTGGCTGCAGGTTTTTGTTCCAACCCGGTTTCTTAATGAGAAGTCAATTACTGCTGACATTTTAATGCCTCATTCTACTGGTCTCGCTTGTTAAGGTTCCCCACCCTTGTTTGCTTATTTCTGTCTTAAACAGCTGCATTCCCAGTTGTAATGGCTCCTTATTAGCAATAAGATGTAAATGACGAAGCAACCGGCTGTCCTCCATCTAACTTGTTTCCGTTTACATCTGTGTGTGTTCATCATGCACGGTTTGATTTAATAAAACACTTTATAGAAAAATGGAACAGACTGAAAATCAAAGGTTTTAGGCTTCAAATCGTTTGGATGACATCCGTGGAAAGGAAACAAATCTACAAAATAAGAACCTTACATTGCTGACTAACAAGCCATCAAATTAAATAAGGTCTGAGATCGGCAGGGATTGGGTTCTAATTAAGCAATTGGGTTGGAACAAAAACCTGCAGCCACTGCGGCCCTCCAGGACCGACACTGGCCACCCCCTGATTCAGTAAGAGGTGGTCAGCCTGTTCACATGGGTAGCTCTTCCACTTTCTACCCATCCATTCCTGTTTCTACTGCGCCAGCCATTCCTAACCCTAGCCGGAACCTCAATATTTGACTCAGGAATCAGCAATGGAGTATTGGGTTAGAAAAACTAAATTTGAAGTATTCTCCATTCCTTATCTTTGACCCTGAACATAAAGCCATGGTTAACTGGGCCCTAAGGCTAAAAGGAGTATTACTGGGAGCCCTTATGTTAAAGTCTGAGCTTATGTTGTCTTTTATAGGTCCTAATTCCTACCTTAACATTAACATTTGTGAATTTCCCATTGGGATTAATAAAGTATCTATCTATGTACCTATCTATATATCTAACATTAGTAAAGCTTGGCCCTGAGGATAAACAGAATTCTCACCTCAGGCCCATTATGTTAAAAGATTTTGAATACCAAGCCCTAATCTTAATCTGATGTTAAAATTTGCCTTCAGGGCACTTATTGTAACCAATATTTAATTGCTTCTTAAATATGTAATAGATAGATAGATAGATAGATAGATAGATAGATACATAGATAGATAGATAGATAGATAGATAGATAGATAGATAGATAGATAGATAGATAGATAGATAGATAGATAGATAGATGATAGATAGATAGATAGATAGATAGATGAACTTTATTAATCCCAAGGGGAAATTCACAGTTAGACCTCGTATAACATTGCAAGATGCTGAGATATTAGTTCACACTTTTGTTTTTAATCGGCTACTTTACTGTAACGCACTCCTCTCAGGACCACCCAAAAAAGACATCAATCAGTCACAACGAGTGCAGAATGCAGCTGCTAGAATCTTAACTAGGAAAAGAAAATCTGAGTACATCACCCCAGTCTTAGAGTCACTACACTGGTTACCTGTGTCATTTAGAATTGACTTTAAAATCCTGCTTATGGTTTATAAAGCCTTCAGTAATCTGCTCCATCCTATACATCTCAGAATGTCTCTCACCTTACACTCCAAATCGTAACCTTAGATCTTCAAATGAGGGTCTGCGTATTATTCCGAAAGCTAAACTTAAAAGAAGTGGTGAGGCGGCCTTCTGCTGTTATGCACCTCAAATCTGGAATAGCTGACCGATAGAAATTCGCCAGGCTAATACAGTGGAGCACTTTAAACACTGCTGAAAACATACTACTGTAACATGGCTTTCTCATGGCGTCATTTTAGTGTAACCCTGATACTCTATATATGCATTGAATTATCATCAACATTCCTGGTGGCTCCATAATCCGTACTCACCCCTACTTTCTCTTCTGTTCTTTTTCCGGTTTTCTGTGTTGTTGTGATCTGCACCCCCACCACCTAATCAAAGCACTGTGATGTTCCTACATTGACGGATTAAAGGCCAGAAGTCCACATGACCGTCATTAACAAGTTCTTCCATGTGAACCCTGAATATCATGTGATAGAACAGCCAGGAACCCTGCCCTGCTGGGACACCTGAAGGAAGGAGGAACCAGGAGAGCGGCACTTCTTTTCCCTGGGCACCCGGCCGGTCCTTGATCCCCGGGGAACAGCACTTCTGGGACACCAAGAAGTGCTGACGGACCAGGGATGGTTTAAGCCTGGAGTGCTTCTGGGTGCAAGGACAGCACTTCTGCCACACAGGGGAGTGCTGCTGGAAGTTCATCACCAGGCACCTGGAGCACATCCGGGACGGGGTAAACTCCAATCAGAGAGCCGGAGTCGGGTGGAAGAAGGACGGAGGTTGCGTGGCAGGAGTGGAGGCGGCCAGAAGAACCAAGGACTTGAACTGTAAATAGTGTTTGTAAATACTGTTGGGAATAAATGTGTGTGTTGTGGACACTGCGTTGTCATGTCTGTCTGTGGCCGGGCCACCTCTTACAACCATGACGACTGATTGAGGTCATTGATGTCAGGTAGAATGCCTAGAGGGGGCTGGGTGGTCTCGTGACCTCGGACCCCCTGCAGATTTGATTTTTTTCTCCAACCGTCTGGAGTTTTTTTTTTTGTTTTTCTGTCCTCCATGGCCAGTGGACCTTACTTCTATTCCATGTTAATTAATGTTCCCGAATTTTATTTTATTTATTTTGTCTTTTTTCTCTTTCTTCATCCTGTAAAGCACTTCAAGCTCCGCTCCATCATTTGTATGAAAATGTGCTCTAGAAATAAATGTTGTTGTTGCTCTTTTTGACTGGGTTTAAATAACCCGAGTTTTAATGGTCTTTTAAAGTTCACTTTTAGCAGTATGCTAATTAATTATTTATTTCACTTTTTAAACAGTTTTCATTTTGACCAGCAGGGGGCATCTCTTTTGACCCTTCTATTAAATTTTACTTAAATTTTACTGCAAAAATGATTAAATTTTATAGAATTATATAAAATACTAAGTAGTGGAAAAGGTTTTGGACAATTTTAAAGGGGTCTTAGATTGTTTTTTATTCATTTAATGGTAGAGGGTGCATATACCTTTAAGTAAGAATTTATTTTATGGAATTAGTGTACCAGAGCGTGTGCCTTCAGGCTCTCACTCTCTACCCTAACTCCTAACTTCCAGGCCAGGACCAGCTAGATATCAGCTAGCAGCCCCCTCTGATGTCCCTGCAAGCCCTGGAATGATCACATGTTTCACATTCAGATCGTTAATCGTCACAGTGCTGATGTTATTGGCCAAAAACAAGAAAACGAGGCTGCACTGGCCACAAAGGACCATTGAGGAGTGGGAAAAGACGCTGCTTGGTTGGATAAATCCAGGCTGCTTATGCATCCTGCCAATGGAAAGATCTGAATTTGACAGCTGGTGCCAATGGAGTTGGCATGTAAACAGTTTAAACTAGTGGTGGCAATGTGATGGAGAGGAACATATTAAGACCCCTGAGGCCCACCGAGAAACATCGAAATGGCAAGGCTTACCTAAACATCTCTGCTGACCAGGGTCTTCCCGTCATACCTCCAACTTACCCTTCATTGAAATGCACCAAGCCACAAGGCCCGTATCATGGCTCCTATAACACTACAGCATGTTTTTTAAGGCTTCGGAGGCCTGCACAGTTCTCAGATCTCAACCTCTTTGCCTTGAGGTGGACTGGACTCTCTGCAGATGACAAATGTAAGCAGCTCCATAACTTCCTGCATGGTAGAACATTAACGAATGGCGCAACTTGCAACCTGTAGAATCCGTGACCAGATGAATTTGTGCCGTTCTGAAGGTCAAAGGAAGTGCAAAACGCTACTGGATTGTCGGACCTATTAATCCTCCGACTCGGGACTACAGCATATAAGCAAAAAACACCTTTCTCTGGGAAGGTGGGTCACGGCAGCCATTGTGAAGATAAAGCTAACTTGAGAATAACCTGTCCTGCTCTCCGAAACCCAAGAGCCGGGAAAACCACACAGACATGGGCGACAAATGAGCCGAGTCCAAGGGCAGCAGATAAATGGAGTGAGCACTGAGTCGACATCATTAAGGGATCAGGAACATCTGAACTCACAAATCAAGATGGAGAAGATCTTCTGCAAACACGCTACAACAGAGCACAGCAACACTATCATGGACTACAAAGTGACACCACGGGCCTAAATGTTCAGGTGGCATGATAAAGTGGGCAGAGATGTGTGAGGTCCTCCAAGTAGTTAGTGAAAGAGAACATAGCGTGCGGTGTAAAGACCACATCGTGAGAAGACCGCGGTACCAGACTGGACTTGGGGATGTCCTAGTTAAGGTTGTAGCAGACTGAAAAACCCGGCTAAGACACGCCGCTCGATGACAGGGGACCCCAGGAACGCACCCAGCCTTGGCCCGACTCGTGCACACTCCCTCACAGACACACAGAAGCAACAGCGTTAAAACAGAAACTTAACAAATGTATTAAACAAGAATAAAGAAAATCACCCACACAATCGATCCCACCCCAGCTCCCTTTCCAGCGATACGCAATCAACACGGTGAAGTCCATAAGAAACGGCAACTGACATAATGAAGAGATGGAGAGTCCAGAGATCAGCTCGCTGTATGTGAATGTAAACATCAGCCACTACCGGTATTCCCTGATGATGGCGTGTGATGGGATCAGCAACCAATCCTAATCCAGTCCTCATGCACTTCATACACCCAACAGCAGACGTCCCAGGACAAAACAAGAATCCACAGGCATTGAATGGGAAGGCTGGTGACTCCGGACACGAAACAACAAAAACATCCCCTCTCTGTAGAACTGGCCTCCTCTTAAATCTCGCACCGGCCTCCTTGTCCCCAGCAGCCCCTGCAACCTCAGCAGACAACCAATCAGAGCCACTGCAGGGACTGCTGGGAGTTGACGTTTTCAGAGCCGCTGCAGGGACTGCTGGGAGTTGACGTTTTCAGAGCAGCTGCAGGGACTGCTGGGAGTTGACGTTTTCAGAGCAGCTGCAGGGACTGCTGGGAGTTGACGTTTTCAGAGCAGCTGCAGGGACTGCTGGGAGTGGACGTTTTCAGAGCAGCTGCAGGGACTGCTGGGAGTTGACGTTTTCAGAGCAGCTGCAGGGACTGCTGGGAGTTGACGTTTTCAGAGCCGCTGCAGGGACTGCTGGGAGTTGACGTTTTCAGAGCAGCTGTAGGGACTGCTGGGAGTTGACGTTTTCAGAGCAGCTGCAGGGACTGCTGGGAGTTGACGTTTTCAGAGCCGTTGCAGGGACTGCTGGGAGTTGAAGTTTGCAGAGCCATTGCAGGGACTGCTGGGAGTTGACGTTTTCAGAGCCGCTGCAGGGACTGCTGGGAGTTGACGTTTTCAGAGCCGCTGCAGGGACTGCTGGGAGTTGACGTTTTCAGAGCAGCTGCAGGGACTGCTGGGAGTTGACGTTTTCAGAGCAGCTGCAGGGACTGCTGGGAGTGGACGTTTTCAGAGCAGCTGCAGGGACTGCTGGGAGTTGACGTTTTCAGAGCCGCTGCAGGGACTGCTGGGAGTTGACGTTTTCAGAGCCGCTGCAGGGACTGCTGGGAGTTGACGTTTTCAGAGCAGCTGTAGGGACTGCTGGGAGTTGACGTTTTCAGAGCAGCTGCAGGGACTGCTGGGAGTTGACGTTTTCAGAGCCGTTGCAGGGACTGCTGGGAGTTGACGTTTTCAGAGCAGCTGCAGGGACTGCTGGGAGTTGACGTTTTCAGAGCCGTTGCAGGGACTGCTGGGAGTTGACGTTTTCAGAGCAGCTGCAGGGACTGCTGGGAGTTGACGTTTTCAGAGCCGCTGCAGGGACTGCTGGGAGTTGACGTTTTCACTCCCCAGTAGCGCCGCTACAAGGTGAACCCATAAAACGAGTTCAGGGTTAGAAAGCTGACAGCCCTTTGATGACTTTGTTGTATAGAAGTGGAAAATAAAAGAAGCCAAACTCCCCAGTACCACGTACCCAGTAGATACCCACAGAGAAGGGGGCCCCACCCCTGTTAATGAATCAATGGCACAGAATTTTACCTTCCAGGTATTCAGGATGCTCTTAACAATCACTACATTAAAATGTCTGTGTATGAACTGATAGCAAAAACGCTCATCTGATCCTCCCACCCGTTGGAAAGAACGAGAAGTTCTGAGCGTTCACCGACGTGTGACAACAGATCATAAGCCGGGGGGCATCAAAACATAGGTGGAGTTGTCGCCGTCTCCCATTTCCTGCCTGGAGAGAAAAACGTCTGCGATGACAGGAGTGCCCCTCGTTGCACTGACTGCCGTGTTAGTCAGCAGGCGCACAAGCTGAACGAAAGCCACAAAGCGGCAGAAATGTCTTCCTTCGTTAGCACAAAATCATCCATCCATCCATTACTGAGTCATCACACCAATGCAGCAAACAAAGTCTGTTCTCAGACCTGACAAATCTAACCTCTCTGTTCCACGAGACTTCACAGCCATTCCAATCCTGAGGGCGTCTGTGGCGGCTCACCTTCATTCCATTATTTTTGTTACTCGAGCGAGGTGAGGATACATTTCGATACGGTCGAAAAATTTTGGAAGGAACACAATTTTTATTTCATTACGATGCCTTTTAGTTTTACACAAATTATCACAAATGCCATCCTTCTGAGCAGTGGTGTGCCCCGCGAGGCTGTGACTTGAGTCCTACACTCATCACCTTCATGACCCTCGACTGAAAAGGTACGATTTATAAAAAATTTTGGTATCCAATGTAAAGTGTAGGGTGGCACGGTGGCGCAGTGGGTAGCGCTGCTGCCTCACAGTTAGGAGACCCGTGTTCACTTCCCGGGTCCTCCCTGCTGTGGAGTTTGCATGTTCTCCCCGTGTCTGTGTAGGTTTCCTCCCACAGTCCAAAGACATGCAGGTTAGGTGGATTGGGGATTCTAAATCGGCCCTAGTGGGTGCTTGGTGTGTGTGTGTTTGTGTGTGTCCTGCGGTGGGTTGGCACCCTGCCCGGGATTGGTTCCTGCCTTGTGCCCTGTGTTGGCTGGGATTGGCTCCAGCAGACCCCCGTGACCCTGTGTTTGGATTCAGCGGGTTGGAAAATGGATGGATGGATGGAAAGTGTACTTTTCAAGGACCTTGCGCTCAGCTGATATTCCGTTAACTTTGGACTCAGGCTCTTCTGCAATCTAAGTCTTACTGGATCTCAGTGCAGCCTTTGGCACCATGGACCACAGGGTTCTGCTCAAATGGCTTGAACATGAAGTGGGACATTCAAGGCTGTGCATTAAAGGTAGATCTGTCTGTGTCTGGGAGCTTCTCACCACCAGCTGCTCTCACACGAGGCGTCCCACAAGGTCCTATCCTGGCTCCCCTTCTATTTTCCCTTCATCTGCTCCCCTTGAGGGCCATCTTTTACAAACATGTTGCCTATCACTGTTATGCTACTGATACACAGCTGTACCTCAAAGTTAGTCCTGACAGCACTTCATCTCTAAAAAGAAGCTGTTCAGATGTTTTGAGGATATCAACTATTAATCTCACAATTAAACGAAAATAAAACAGAGGTCATTATGTTTGGTCCCACCACATCTGCAGTTGAACTCTGTGCTCAGTTAGGCTCCGTGGCAGCACTGATTCATAACGATGTCAGAAACCGAGGTATCACCTTCGAGTCGTCACCAAGTTTTGAAAAACAAATCTCCATGGTAGTCCAGTTTTTACCAAACGAGGCAAATTTACACAGAGGGATTTGGAAACAGTCATCCATACCTTTAATACATCTCAGCTCGATTATTGTAATTCCTTATATGTGAGGTTGCCCAAAGCTGCTCTGTCGCGCCTTCAGCTGCAGCGAGACTTTTAATGGGGCCGAGAAAAAAAAAAGGAACGTCTCTCCCTGAATACACAATGGGAGGTCTGAAAATCGAGAGTCCACCTAATGACAAGTCAAGTGCCAGACAGTGTTCAGAAGCCATTAAGAAGGCTAACAGAACGTCAGGTTATATAGCGCCTTGATGTGTGGAGTACAAGTCCCATTTATGCTTTATAACACACTGGTGAGGCCTCATCTGGTGTCCTGGGTGCAGTTTTGGTCTCCAGGGTACAAAAAGGACATAGCAGCACTAGACAAGGTCCAGAGAAGAGCAACCAGGCTGATTCAGGGGCTACAGGAGATGAGTTACAAGGAAAGATTAAAAAAGCTGAGCCTAACGCTTGCATTAAGTTTAGGTCTTGTTAGGTTTTAATTCACAAATGGAGGTCTGAAAATTAAAAGTCCACCTCACGAGAAGGACTTAGGAGTCATAGAGAACTTGACACTACCAACTGCCAGACAGTGTTCAGAAGCCATTAAGAAGGCTCACAGAATGTCAGGTTATATAGCGCCTTGTTGTGTGGAGTACAAGTCCATGGAGGTTTTGCTAAGGCTTTATAACACACTGGTGAGGCCTCATCTGGGGTCCTGGGTGCAGTTTTGGGCCCACCAGACATAGCAGCACTAGAAAAGGTCCAGAGAAGAGCAGCTAGGCTGATTCAGGGCTACAGGGGATTAAATGTAATGTCAGCAAATGTAAAGAATTAAACGTAGGAAGTCAAAATGTGAGGTTTGAATACACAATGGGAGGTCTGATGAATTATGAGGAAAGATTCAAAGAGCTGAACCTTCTCAGTTTAAGCAAAAGGAGATGAAGAGGAGACCTGATGTGTGGAGTACAAGTCCCATTTATGCTTTATAACACACTGGTGAGGCCTTATCTGGAGTCCTGTGTGCAGTTTTGGTCTCCTTAAAGACATAGCAGCACTAGAGAAGGTCCAGAGCAGAGCAGCTAGGCTGATTCAGGGCTACAGGGGATGAGTTATGAGGAAAGATGACAAGAGCCGAGCTTTTACAGGAGATGAGTTGGAGACCCGAGTTAAGTGTTTAAGATTATGAAGGGAATTAGTCCAGTGGATCAAGATGGTGACTTTAAAATGAGTTAATCAAGAACACAGGGACACAGCTAGGAAACTCGTGAAGGGGAAATTTCACACAAACATTAGGAAGTTTTTCTTTACATAAAGAGAACCACAGATACGTGGAGTAAGTGAACAAGTAGTGTAGTGGACAGTAGGACTTTAGGGACTTTCAAAACCTGACTTGATGTTATTTTGGAAGAGTTAAGAGGAGACGACTAGCGAGCTTTGTTGGGCTGAATGGCCTGCTCCCGTCCCGATTGTTCTAATGTTTCCCCATTTTAGCCTTTCGCTCCACTGGCTACCGGCGAGACGTCGCATTGATTTTAAAATCTTGTTGTTTGTTTTTAAGCTCATCTGTGACCTCCTTCACCCCTCTGTGGCACCGAGAGCCCTGAGGTCATCTGGACGGCCACTCCTTGTAAGTCGAGGGGGGCACAGAGCGTTCTCAGTTTCTGCTCCTAGGCTTTGGAATGACTTGCCTTTCCACATCAGGTCTTCATCCTCTATCGAGGTTTTTAAAAGTCGGCTTAAGACCCTCTTGTTTTCTTCCGCCTTTCACTGTGTATGATGGGAATGCGGTGGATGTTTTATTAATCCGCTTCAGTTTGCATTGTGTTTATTTTAATGCTTCTTTGTACAACACTTTGGCGCAACCTCTCTTGTCTTAAATGTGCTTTTATATACGTGTACTGGACTAATCCTAACAGCGAAACTCCATGGAGGACCCCCCCTCACCATGCTGGTGACTCCGGAAGGGAACCACTCCTTGCATTGACACGGAGGGCGGCAAGAGTGTGTACCTGACCTCCGCTTAGCTAGCAGACGAGAGAACTACTTAACGGTTTTAGATCGGGTTTTTTCTAGAATTTGCTTGAACATTCCGGTTGATTTTACGACTTCTCTCATCGTGCTAAGTATCAGAGTTCGTTATCGGTGCCGATTTACAGTGCATCCGGAAAGTATTCACATCACATCACTTTTTCCACATTTTGTTCTGTCACAGCCTTATTCTAAAATGGATTAAATTAATTTTTTTCCTCAGAATTCTACACACAACACCCCATAATGACAACATGAAAAAAATTTACTTGAGGTTTTTGCAAATTTATTAAAAATAAAAAAACGGAGAAATCCCATGTCCATAAGTATTCACGGCTTTTGCTCAATACTTTGTCGATGCCCCTTTGGCAGCAATGCCAGCCTCAAGTCTTGTTGAATATGATGTCACAAGCTTGGCACACCTATCCTTGGCCAGTTTCGCCCATTCCTCTTCGCAGCACCTCTCAAGCTCCATCAGGTTGGATGGGAAGCGTCGGTGCACAGCCATTTTAAGATCTCTCCAGAGATGTTCAATCAGATTCAAGTCTGGGCTCTGGCTGGGCCACTCAAGGACATTCACAGAGTTGTCCTGAAGCCACTCCTTTGATATCTTGGCTGTGTGCTTAGGGTCGTTGTCCTGCTGAAAGATGAACTGTCGCCCCAGTCTGAGGTCAGTAGCGCTCTGGAGCAGGTTTTCATCCAGGATGTCTCTGTACATTGCTGCAGTCAACTTTCCCTTTATCCTGACTAGTCTCCCAGTTCCTGCCACTGAAAAACATCTCCACAGCATGATGCTGCCACCACCATGCTTCACTGTAGGGATGGCATTGGCCTGGTGATGAGCGGTGCCTGGTTTCCTCCAAACGTGACGCCTGGCATTCACACCAAAGAGTTCAATCTTTGTCTCATCAGACCAGAGAATTTTCTTTCTCATGGTCTGAGAGTCCTTCAGGTGCCTTTTGGTAAACTCCAGGCGGGCTGCCATGTGCCTTTTATTAAGGAGTGGCTTCCGTCTGGCCACTCTACCATATAGGCCTGATTGGTGGATTGCTGCAGAGATGGTTGTCCTTCTGGAAGGTTCTCCTCTCTCCACAGAGGACCTCTGGAGCTCTGACAGAGTGACCATCGGGTTCTTGGTCACCTCCCTGACTAAGGCCCTTCTCCCCCGATCGCTCAGTTTAGATGGCCGGCCAGCTCTAGGAAGAGTCCTGGTGGTTTCGAACTTCTTCCACTTACGGATGATGGAGGCCTCTGTGCTCATTGGGACCTTCAAAGCAGCAGAAATTTTTCTGTAACCTTCCCCAGATTTGTGCCTCGAGACAATCCTGTCTCAGAGGTCTACAGACAATTCCTTTGACTTCATGCTTGGTTTGTGCTCTGACATGAACTGTCAACTGTGAGACCTTCTATAGACAGGTGTGTGCCTTTCCAAATCATGTCCAGTCAACTGAATGTACCACAGGTGGACTCCAATGAAGCTGCAGAAACATCTCAAGGATGATCAGGGGAAACAGGAGGCACCTGAGCTCAATTTGGAGCTTCATGGCAAAGGCTGTGAATACTTATGGACATGTGCTTTCTCAATTTGCTTATTTTTAATAAATTTGGAAAAACCTCAAGTAAACTTTTTTCACGTTGTCATTATGGGGTGTTGTGTGTAGAATTCTGAGGAAAAAATGAATTTAATCCATTTTGGAATAAGGCTGTGACATAACAAAATGTGGAAAAAGTGATGCGCTGTGAATACTTTCCGGAGACTATTTCTGAGAGACAAGCAGCGGACTGAGGCGAGGGGAGCAGGGCCTTCCTCACTCACATGCCAGCCTCTGGGCGTTCCTTACCTCAGCTTAGCTGGCAAACGAGAGAATTACATAACGAATTTTGATTGTTTTTTTTCTTTCTATAATTTGCTGGAACATTCCGGCTGATTTTGTGACTTCTCTCATTGCGCTAAGAATCCTAGTCCGCCTGCAGGAGCGATATACTCGCGCTAATGCGAGAGAGCGGCTGTATGCCAAAGGGAGGGGGCAGTGTGACATCAGGATTAGGGAGCCCGCTCCTCACTCACGTGCCAGCCTCTGAGTCGCTCTACCTGTCGCCACGTGTTGGAGTGTAGCTTGCATCCACTTAGCTAGAGATTTTTAATGTTTGTCCTGTTCCACTAATACGTGGGCACAGCCACGGGGGACAGCTAGATTGTCATAAATACGGATTTTCTTTTCTTTTGATGTGTTTTTTGGAAAAACATTCAGTGGGACAAAAGGGCAAAAAAATAATCAGCCCTAAAAGAGAGTTAAATGGCCACTGCTCCTTGTCTGTGTCGATCTCTGCTGTCATTACGGTAATTATTCTCTTCTTGGGTCCACAGGTTTGTATCGACTTTCTTATTTGGGTCTTCATATTAAAAAGTTGAAGAGCTCCTGATCAATGGATGTGGTAGGAAAGAAAGAAAAAGCAACAAGCACATCCTTTGAGACGGGCGACTGCCCCTCTTTTACACGACCGCATGACTCCTGTTGGGAAAAAACAAAATAAAAAAAAAAACGCCTCAAGACGTCGCTGATTTATGGTTAACAATTACTACAGCAAATCCGCAGCTTTGGAATGAATTTGGCATTTATTTGTATTGACATGTAACAAGAACACCTGCTGTACGAGCCACGACGACACGCTGTCTCGAGCCCAGCGGGCACCCGTGTCTGCGAGAAGAGCAAATTAGAGGATCAAAGTGAGCAAGCGGGATAAGAAGTGTGGCAAGTGTGAGCGCTTCGGCCAATCGCTTTATTAAGTGGAATCACAAACCTCCTAAGGTGTCACAAGGGTCTTTCCTTATTATGTAATGACGTGAATTAAGGAGGAGGAAATCAACTGGGATTTAAGAAAGGAAAGGAAAGAAAAACCTGGTTACCGCCAAACCTAAACCTTCTGGAGGGTGACATGGTGGCACAGTGGGTAGCACTGCTGTCTGACAGGTCCAGTGTCAGCTTGCAGAAGAATATGGGGCAGATGTACGCCAACCCGAACAACTTAAGAGCGTTCCTCACAGACCCAGCACATAAGAGTTTCCTCTCACACCCTTGCTGGTCACTGCCAGTTGGCACTGGGTGAGAGTGTGTGTGTGGGCCTTGTGATGGACTGGTGTCCTGCCTAAGGTTGTCATGACCCTCAATCACTGTTAAGTATCGATCTGTGGTTATGTGTTTGTTACTTCTGACTTATTTATTTTTAAGTGTAGTCAATACTTGTTACCTGTGAGGGTCACGACGTTCAAGACAAACCCTGTATCGGCGAGTACTGAAATGCAAGTACTTGTACTCGTACTCGTTTTCCAAAAAAGTGGTATCGGTGCATCCCTACTGCAGATCCATCACACCCTGGTCACAATCTTTTTCAACTGTTTCCTTCTGGTGGGCGCTACAGAGCACTGTACGCCAAAACTACCAGACATATCAACAGTTTGTTCCCTCAGGCCATCACTCTCGTGAACACTAAAATTATCTCATAGCATCAGAGAGAATACTAGATAAAAAAAACCGGAGTCCAATTCCTTGTATGTGTATATATACTTGGCCAATAAAGCTGATTCTGATTGAATGAAGAAACAAATCAAGTCAGAGGACTGAATCCTTAAAAACAGGGCTATTAAAATGAAGGGAAAAGGAATTAATGAGCAGTGAAAACTGGTTAGGAAAAGGGTGAGAATGAAAACCTGCAGCCCACTGCGGCCCTCCAGACCTGGAGTTTGACACCCCTGCTGTAGATACAGAAACTGCAGATATTAAGTAACTGATCTTATGGGAAAAATGGGGTTTAAGACCCCAGCGGGACACCAGCTCAGGGGACTGGCAGCAGAAGAAGGGAAAGGTCGGGCATACTGGCCTTCCGCTCTCCTTCCTCGAAGCTCGGCTGCGATTTCTCTGCAGGTTCACCTGTCGTACTTTTTGACAGTCAAATTCGATCATCTTCTAGGTGCTCCGCCAGAGTTCGCGAACATCCGCAGCAAGGGGCCAACCTGAGGACCTCACTAAATCGGTAGTAGTGACGGCGTGAGCTTATGACCTGTACTTACTGGGAACTCCTCGTTGGTGAGGAAAAATTGCAAGCCCCGGTTCCCCATCCTGTGAAATGGGGTTCAACGGCTTACCCACGCCCCTCGATGCCATGCAAACATAAAATGAGCCATTCAGTGTAGCATAAAGGCAGCCCAGACGTCCAAGGGCACGATAGACCTGTGATTGGTCAACGGCACCTTTCGCTGCTGCAAGACAGGAATCTCACAATGTTTTTTTTTTTTTTTGTTTTTTGCTGCTGCACACGGCCGTGAAGAGGCGCAATCGCACCGTGGGTGTCAAAGAATTGGACTACACTTGTATAATGTGCAAATCTGTAAGACTGGAATCCACAGTTGGTGAGGACTTGCTGTATTTTCGTTTATTTTTGTAATGACGTGCTGTCCTTTGAAATGTGCGCTCCATTCCTTCTGCTTCGTGGGTGGAGCCTTGGGGGGGGGTGTTTCGGGAGGGGAGAGAGCATCCTGAAATCTCCACTGCTGTGGTGGACTTCACCACCAGCCATTGATTCATTGATTTGTGTTGCACGTCTTTTTTGCAAGCATTATTATTATAATCTATATACAGTGCATCCGGAAAGTATTCACAGCGCATCACTTTTTCCACTTTTGTTCTTGATTAATGAAAACATTGTTGGTGGGCGGGGCTCTGACGTGCGTGTGCCATGGTCGGCTGCTTAGTGAATGGTTGGTGGGCGTGGCTGTCTTGCGTGCGTCTTGCTTGCCATGGACTTAGTGAATTATATATACAGTGCATCCGGAAAGTATTCACAGCGCATCCACATTTTGTTCTGTTACAGCCTTATTCCAAAATGGATTAAATTCATTTTTTTCCTCAGAATTCTACACACAACACCCCATAATGACAATGTGAAAAAAGTTTACTTGAGATTTTTGCAAATTTATTAAAAATAAAAAAATTGAGAAAGCACATGTACATAAGTACTCACAGCCTTTGCCATGAAGCTCCAAATTGAGCTCAGGTGCCTCCTGTTTCCCCTGATCATCCTTGAGATGTTTCTGCAGCTTCATTGGAGTCCACCTGTGGTAAATTCAGTTGACTGGACCTGATTTGGAAAGGCACACACCTGTCTATAGAAGGTCCCACAGTTGACAGTTCATGTCAGAGCACAAACCAAGCATGAAGTCAAAGGAATTGTCTGTAGACCTCCGAGACCGGATTGTCTCGAGGCTCAAATCTGGGGAAGGTTACAGAAAAATTTCTGCTACTTTGAAGGATCCAATGAGCACAGTGGCCTCCATCATCCGTAAGTGGAAGAAGTTCGAAACCACCAGGACTCTTCCTAGAGCTGGCCGGCCATCTAAACTGAGCGATCGGAGGAGAAGGGCCTTAGTCAGGGAGGTGACCAAGAACCCGATGATCACTCTGTCAGAGCTCCAGAGGTCCTCTGTGGAGAGAGGAGAACCTTCCACAAGGACAACCATCTCTGCAGCAATCCTCCAATCAGGCCTGTATGGTAGAGTGGCCAGACGGAAGCTACTCCTTAGTCAAAGGCACATGGCAGCCCACCTGGAGTTTGTCAAAAGGCACCTGAAGGACTCTCAGACCATGAAAAAGAAAATTCTCTGGTCTGATGAGACAAAGATTGAACTCTTTGGTGTGAATGTCAGGCGTCACGTTTGGAGGAAACCAGGCACCGCTCATCACCAGGCCAATACCATCCCTACAGTGAAGCATGGTGGTGGCAGCATCATGCTGTGGGGATGTTTTTCAGTTGCAGGGACTGGGAGACTAGTCAGGATAAAGGGAAAGATGACTGCAGCAATGTACAGAGACATCCTGGATGAAAACCTGCTCCAGAGCGCTCTTGACCTCAGCCTGGGGCGACGGTTCATCTTTCAGCAGGACAACGACCCTAAGCACACAGCCAAGATATCAAAGGAGTGGCTTCAGGACAACTCTGTGAATGTCCTTGAGTGGCCCAGCCAGAGCCCAGACTTGAATCCCATTGAACATCTCTGGAGAGATCTTAAAATGGCTGTGCACCGACGCTTCCCATCCAACCTGATGGAGCTTGAGAGGTGCTGCAAAGAGGAATGGGCGTAACTGGCCAAGGATAGGTGTGCCAAGCTTGTGGCATCGTATTGAAAAAGACTTGAAGCTGTAATTGCTGCCAAAGGCGCATCGACAAAGTATTGAGCAAAGGCTGTGAATACTTATGGACATGGGATTTCTCAGTTTTTTTATTTTTGATAAATTTGCAAAAACCTCAAGTAAACTTTTTTCACGTTGTCATTATGGGGTGTTGTGTGTAGAATTCTGAGGAAAAAAATGAATTGAATCCATTTTGGAATAAGGCTGTAACATAACAAAATGTGGAGAAAGTGATGTGCTGTGAATACTTTCCAGATGCACTGTACATATAATTCACTAAGTCCATGGCAAGCAAGACGCACGCAAGACAGCCACGCCCACCAACAATTCACTAAGCAGGCGGCCATGGCACACGCACGTCAGAGCCCCCCCCCGCCCACCAACAATTCGCATGAGAGCGAAAGCATTTGACAACAATGTTTTCATTAATCAAGAACGAAAGTCAGGGATTCGAAGACGATCAGATACCGTCGTAGTTCCGACCATAAACGATGCCGACTGGCGATCTGGCGGCGTTATTCTTATGATCCGCCAGGCAACCAAAGTCTTTGGGTTCCGGGGGGAGTATGGTTGCAAAGCTGAAACTTAAAGGAATTGACAGAAGGGCACCACCAGGAGTGGAGCCTGCGGCTTAATTTGACTCAACACGGGAAACCTCACCTGGCCCAGACAAACAGAACAATGAAAAGTCAACGTGGCTCATAGGTGCGACTGTACACAGACGAAAGCAATTCAGGTGAGGAGTTGGGGGTGGGCACATGAGCAGGCAGTGCGTACTGAACGATGACTAAGAGATGACTGTTCACCTATCAATACATGGTCCTTACTGGGCTCTTACCCTCACACCCCATTCTGCCCTCCGCGCGCGACTGCCATCCAGCCCCGTCCCTCGCTCTGGGAGGTGGGGATGTGGCGGCGGTCCTCTAGTTTTCAGTCACGGACTGATACAGTAGTATCCTCAAACCCACCCCATAAGAAGAAGCATGTTTATCGCAGATGTGAATCGCTGTATGCTGCGTGTAAAACCGTTTGCGAGGGGTATCCCATGGTCTTAGTGGTGTCTATGCTTCGATGTGAATCGCTGTATGCAGCATGTAAAACGCTGAACTGTATGTTGCTCTCTCCAGAGTTCCATCTTTTCATTCACTGACAGTCGTATCCTCAAAACCAACCCCATTAGGACAACTGTGTCTTTCAGGAAGTGTTCACCCATCAGTACATAATTATGCGGCGTATGCTACGCCGCAGGTTGGCTAGTTAGAATTAGTTCTTGTTTTGCATGTTGTTGGATTTACTTGCCTTTGTGTATTAATTCTCTTAAATTACCTTTTTTGTACCCTTTTGAACATTTTGCTGTTCTTTTCCTATTTTGTTAAACATTTTCTTCCTTTATAAAGATTCTTTGTTGTCCTTCTGTTTACAATTCAGGGCTTTGCAGTTATCCTCTCCCTTGTAGGGCATTTTGATACATTCAGGGCCTTTTTTAGTTATATTTTGAACTGCTAAGCCAGTTTTCCTCACTTTGAGGCCTAGCCAGGCCAAAGCCGGCATGTAGTTGTCTGGGTCTAGTGTCTCATTTGGGCTGGCCTGCCTTTAGGGGTCTTTCTGGGGGCCTTGAGCCTTTTTTTAGTCATATTTATGACTCCTTCCTCATTACAATCAGATTAAATGGCTTTGACAGCATCCAGTGCTATGTTATTTATTGAGTCTGCGTATCCTGCTGTGTGTGGTAGATGTCAATGAAGGCTACATTTTCAGCCGCGCAGTGCACACGGAGATCGATAAGATTAATAAGATAGATCCCTCTTTATTTGACCCTGGGGAAAATTTGGATTTTTATAAGACCAACTATGAAGAGTGACACAAGAGAATTGACTGAGAGATAAAAAAGCTGGCTAGAGACAGGCAAAAGATTAGTCATGGGACAAGTGAGAGGTCAAAATCCAGAGAAAGAAAATGACAAAGGACTAACTCTACAGTAATACATGAACAAGTAAGGCAGTCAAGAAACAAACCTAAAGGCTCCTCACACTAAAGTCTTCTCCTTTCACTAAAATCAGGTAAAACGATCCAAAGCTAGGATGCCAAAAGCTGTGAGGTACCATCTTATATAGACGGAACAGAAACAGGGCGTGAAACATGTCATGTGACCCAGCAACTGGCATAGCAATCGCAGCACAGCCACGAAAATGAGCATAAAATGGCAACGTCTGCTAAACCTTTCAAACAAAATGGCGCTGAGATTACACCACTGAGGAGAGAGGAAAAATAACAACAAAAGACTGACTGGCTAGTTACATCACGCATGTTTGCATACTCCGTAAATTAATGTATGAAGATGATTGGGCAACACCGTAAAGTGGGAGGAGGACTACAATTATGGTACTCGTGTGTGAAAGTTCTGCGCATCCACAACGCAAATCCGGCAGGTAGCGCAGATTGGGTAATGACATCCCCATCCAGCACTGGCTCTGCTTGCAACTCTAAGACGTCACGCTGGCCTCGCAAAGCATTGTGGGACGACACAGAGAACACAAAACAAAAAATAAGTTTCCCTAAGCTGGCTGTACGGCAAACTTTCAGCAAATTCGCTGTAGGAAATGCTTTGGTGAATTTCACTAATCAACACAAGTCAATGCCCTAATATCAGATCAATTCAAAGTAATCAAATCGGGAGTGGTCTCTCAGATACTCAGATAGGGGGATAAAGTCAGGATTTAGTTGATAAACATTTGGCAGCCATGACAGAACAGACAGTCAAAACTCCTAAATGACCAAAATCGAGAGTGGTCTCCCCTCGACTTTCTCGTATTCTCAGATATGGGGATGGATATTTGAGGAGTAAACCGCAAGACAATGATTATATTTTTATATTATGTACATTAAAGAAACATCATCAACAACAAATCAAATCAAATAAATAATATATGGAACAATTATTATAAAAGTGAAGCTGAATAAATCTGACTCTGCAGCTGCATGAATAAAAAAATTGCCACGATAATTTTATTTTGGCGAACAATTCAGGTTAAATTTCCACCGTCAGTCAGCGGAAGTGAGTCAGACATTGCAAGATACTTTAGTAATGTGTGTGATGTAATACGTGTACACAAAATTTAGTTTACGTAAAGCAAAAACGTTCTCACCTATGTATGTATTACCATTTGAACGTCAAACAGAAAATTGCGATTATCTTGAAAACAAGCAAAGCGACAGAAAATGCTTAGAATGTGGTGCTTCACCATAATATGATGTGAAATTATCAAATTTTTAATATTTTTGGGGAAACGTTTCAAGTAAAGTACCACTTCCGGTTATGAAGATAGCCTAAAAGTGGATAGAAATCTACGTTTTGTACTTGATACTTGTATGAAAAATTTGGTTAAGCAAAGTGAAAGCGCATTCAAGTTATCGTGTTTACACACAGAGACAGACAGACAGACAGAATTCCAAAAATGGTACTTTCGGTCTCAGGGAGGTCTAAAACATCGAGATTCACCAAAATCTCGACATCGAATCTTCGGACAATTCCAATATTCTCCCTATACTTCGTATACGAGAAAGAAACAAAAAAACACAAGTGACTTCCTCGTGGTGCTGCTAATCAGGGGACGGATTCTGAGTCACCATTTTTGGGCCTTTTTTGCACTTTAGTTCTGTTGTTTCGCTCACCTTTCCGTTTTTTTAAATTTTTTTTTTAGACTTCTTGCCCGTCATCTTTTGAGTTCGCTCGCCTTGCCCCTTTTTGGTGCAGCAAAACTCCTAGCGCTCAAAACTGAAAGTGAAAGCAGCAGTTTCCTCGCCGGTTTTCGTTACATACAGTGCATCCGGAAAGTATTCACAGCGCATCACTTTCTCCACATTTTGTTATGTTACAGCCTTATTCCAAAATGGATTAAATTCATTTTTTTCCCCAGAATTCTACACACAACACCCCATAATGACAACATGAAAAAAGTTTACTTGAGGTTTTTGCAAATTTATTAAAAATAAAAAAATGGAGAAAGCACATGTACATAAGTATTCACAGCCTTTACCATGAAGCTCCAAATTGAGCTCTGGTGCATCCTGTTTCCCCTGATCATCCTTGAGATGTTTCTGCAGCTTCACTGGAGTCCACCTGTGGTAAATTCAGTTGACTGGACCTGATTTGGAAAGGCACACACCTGTCTATAGAAGGTCCCACAGTTGACAGTTCATGTCAGAGCACAAACCAAGCATGAAGTCAAAGGAATTGTCTGTAGACCTCCGAGACAGGATTGTCTCGAGGCACAAATCTGGGGAAGGTTACAGAAAAATTTCTGCTGCTTTGAAGGTCCCAATGAGCACAGTGGCCTCCATCATCCGGAAGTGGAAGTAGAAGTTCGAAACCACCAGGACTCTTCCTAGAGCTGGCTGGCCATCTAAACTGAGCAATCACGGGAGAAGGGCCTTAGTCAGGGAGGTGACCAAGAACCCGATGGTCACTCTGTCAGAGCTCCAGAAGTCCTCTGTGGAGAGAGGAGAACCTTCCAGAAGAACAAACATCTCTGCAGCAATCCACCAATCAGGCCTATATGGTAGAGTGTCCAGATGGAAGCCACTCCTTAGTAAAAGGCACATGGCAGCCCGCCTGGAGTTTGCCAAGAGGCACCTGAAGGCTCTCAGACCATGAGAAAGAAAATTCTCTGGTCTGATGAGACAAAGATTGAACTCTTTGGTGTGAATGCCAGGCGTCACGTTTGGAGGAAACCAGGCACCACTCATCACCAGGCCAATACCATCCCTACAGTGAAGCATGGTGGTGGCAGCATCATGCTGTGGGGAACTGGGAGACTAGTCAGGATAAAGGGAAAGATGACTGCAGCAATGTACAGAGACATCCTGGATGAAAACCTGCTCCAGAGCGCTCTTGACCTCAGACTGGGGCGACGGTTCATCTTTCAGCAGGACAACGACCCTAAGCACACAGCCAAGATATCAAAGGAGTGGCTTCAGGACAACTCTGTGAATGTCCTTGAGTGGCCCAGCCAGAGCCCAGACTTGAATCTGATTGAACATCTCTGGAGAGATCTTAAAATGGCTGTGCACCGACGCTTCCCATCCAACCTGATGGAGCTTGAGAGGTGCTGCAAAGAGGAATGGGCGAAACTGGCCAAGGATAGGTGTGCCAAGCTTGTGGCATCATATTCAACAAGACTTGAGGCTGGAATTGCTGCCAAAGGGGCATCGACAAAGTATTGAGCAAAGGCTGTGAATACTTATGGACATGGGATTTCTCAGTTCTTTTATTTTTTAATAAATTTGCAAAAATCTCAAGTAAACTTTTTTCACGTTGTCATTATGGGGTGTTGTGTGTAGAATTCTGAGGAAAAAAATGAATTTAATCCATTTTGGAATAAGGCTGTAACATAACAAAATGTGGAAAAAGTGATGCGCTGGGAATACTTTACGGATGCACTGTACACCCACATGATGACCCAGCTACATTTTTTTTGGATCAGAACTTCATAGAAAGAGAAGAGAAACAGGGGGCTCATTTTTGCCTATCATACAATAACAAACCCAATCCCCGATAACCCCATGTGACAGGCGGCCATGGCCATTAGCTGGCTGGGACGCCAACTGTATGGGAGGACCAGGGGTGAGAGAGTATCGATGAGGCAATACCTTCCCCGGGACACTAGAGGGCAGCCCTGCTGAGCGGCTGTGGCACCACGGATTCCTGCTGGGCATGCTGGGAGTTGGAGTTCCGTGGGGAGCTGCAGAGCCCTACAGTGAACTTCCACCATACCTGGGAGTGATTCCAGGTAATCCTGATGAGCCACCCGGAGCGGAATAAAAGAAGCCGCCTCACTCCATTTGGGGAACCAGAGTTGGAAGAAAGAGGACGAAGCTTCTGAGGGAGGAGTGGAGGCAGAAGGACTGGGAATTGGCAGCTGAAGGACGGACTGTGTTGTGGTGCTGTATGGACTGTGCTGTATTGGGGGGGCAGTGAAGAAGAAACGCCTCCCCAGCTGTAAATAAAGGCATGTTGTGCAGCAATTTGTGTCTCTGCCTGTCTGTGTTGGGGCAACTGTATGTGTCCGGTGGTCCACACCCCCCCAAACCTAAAATGACACTAGTCAGGGGCATCACTGCATCAGCAGAGTCAAGGAAGTAAAAACCAAAAAAAGACGCCAGGGCCGTGGTGAAAACCAACAGACACTCGAACAGACGGCACGAGGGGAACGTTAGTCGAAACGCTAGTGGAGTGGGGGGGTCAAAGTGAAAGAAGTAAAAATAACAAAGCGAGCGGGACGTCAGCGAGAGCTCATCTTCAGCAACACCTTCAATTAGCTCGCAAGCCCACAGACTATTCTGGGATCGGCCGTCACCCTCAGCTGTCACCGAGTCGGAGTGTGGGTGTCACGTCTGCTGCTGCGTTGTGATGCCGCGTGCCATTCAGAACCAGAAAACACAACACGTTCGTTTTTTAAAATTGCATTTTCTCAGATGGCTTGATTTTATTTTTTCATGTATAAGAGAAGGCTGGCAGCCAAGCCCAGGCGGGATGCCCTAGAAGTGGAAGTGCCTCTTTGGGGCAGCGCCACCCCCAAAAAACTAGATGGCAGCTCCCCTGGGTTACAGCGGTGCCCCGGATTCCTACAGGGCACCATGGGACTTGGGAGTTCTGTATCTCAGCCCTGTTGGGTGCTGCCAAAGGGTGCTGTGGAAGAACCATCGGGCATAAGGTTTCCCCCACCTGACCCAGAAGAGCAGAAGCACTTGCGGGTTGGACAATATAAAAGGACCTGACCGACCTCACAGGGACGAGCCAGAGTCGGGTGGAAGGTGGGCAAAGCTCGCTGGGAGGAGTGGAGGAAGAAGAAAATCTGGGTGTTGTTGGACTTGTTTACTTGTGCCAGTGGTACTGGGAGAAGCATTGTGAAGACCTTCTCTGAATAAACACACTCGTGGTGCTTTTCACTGGCGTCCTCAGCGTCTGTGTGTTGGGTTTGAGGAGCGACAGTGCCCTCTAGTGTCCACACATGTGTTATCATTACAGTTTCTGGTTGGGGGGTTCATTCTTACTGCATGGCTGGCTGACCTAACAGTTCCTCATTGGTATGAAGTCTCGCCTTTTGAGAATTTGGGGTCTGAAGTGTCGCTCCATTTATGCTAAAGAAAAAAAAACAAAATACAGGGTGGGGCACCAGAAAGGATCACCACGTGCGATAAGGAGTGCCACCCTGGTTTGAGTAGCTGTGAACACGTCCTGTGCCCATCTCACCTTGCTAGTTCTCTTATCTATTGGCTTGCTGGTGGTATAAACTCCGTATAAATGAAGTGAATTCGCAGAAGACCAACTGGGTATCCCGTTTAACAAAGGCGACCAGACGGAAAGGACAACAAAAGCAGCAATAAGGACGTCTGGTTACTTTGGTGGCTCAGCCTTTGATTGGCTTCTCTGTTGTAGTTTGCTACGCTATGAATGTGTGGTGCAAGTGGGCACCGAGTTCCAGTTTAAGTAGCCAAACCGGAAAGGAAGGGGCAGCTCTGCCAGAGCCGTACCTGAAGTGACGTTACGCTGCATCCAGGGACTCGTCCTCTGGTCTGCGAGGAAGAGAGAAGAGGGGGATAGCAATGGCGTTGGCCCCGGAACCTGTGTCCCATCTTGTATAAAGGACAGCAAGCTTAGGCCAGCAGCCTGACCGAGATGGTTCAAGGTTCCTTACCCAGCTGGGAAGCCAAACCAACACTGGGACAGAAACAAAGGGAGAATGTTCCCTGCCTCAACCAAGAGATGAGTAGAAGGTGCCAAGAACGCAGAGAAGAAGAGCTCAGTCGAGGACCCCTGTCTGGCCAAAAGGCCATTACGCTGGAAGGACGAGGGGAGATAAAAATATATGAACTCATAGTCTATGACACCCATACGGACACCTGCAGGGCATGCTGGGATTTGTAGTCCAGCAGGGTGGCCCCATCGGGTTCTATGGGTGCTATTCAATGAACCTTACTTGCTGGGTCTTCCACATTACCCCCAAACCATCCCCTAACAGCGGAGGTACTCCGAGATAAAAAGGAGTCGCTCCGCCTCACCTCAGGGGGTCACAGTCAATGCTTGCCTGAAGGAGGAGGAGGATGGAGAAGGAAGAAGACTTTTATTGTTATTGTTGTGGTGTGCTATGTCTGTTAGTTCTAGAAGGGCCTGGAAAAAATGAAATTTACAGTATTTGAACCTGTAACCTTTGTCGAGTTGGTTGTGTTGAGCATTTGAGGTGCTGCTTCACCTCCTGGAGGTTACACTTGAGCCGTTTAAATGCTCCCCAAGTGCTCCACCAGAGAGGAGACACAGCGTATTTGATTATGAAGCTGTGTGTTTATACAGGCTTGACACGTATTAGAATACTTCAGATGTTTGTTACAGAAAACCCAATATTTGTACTTGTTTGTTTCCCATATGATTGTGTTGTTGTTACTGTAACTTTCTTTTATCTATTGTGTTGATGTTTTTCACCCTATCTTATTTTTGGATGGATGGATGGATAGATAGATAGATAGATATGAAAGGCACTATATAATAGATAGATAGATAGATGTGAAAGGCACTATATAATAGATAGATAGATAGATAGATAGATAGATAGATAGATAGATAGATAGATAGATAGATAGATAGATAGATAGATAGATAGATAGATAGATAGATAGATAGATAGATAGATAGATAGATAGCATCAACCTTGACAAAGTAATTTGTGGTCTTGTGTTTATTACGGCACAGTGAGCACAAAGCCAAGTGACATGGCAGAAAGGAAAAGAATAGTGGTGACATCTGCTGAGTGTCAAGCAAATCGCAGAGACTAATTACATGATGGTCACGCTATAATAGAAAGAAGAGTAACAGTAGCACTATCGGCTGACTGTCAAGCAAATCACAGAGGCTAATTACATGATAGTCACACTATAATAGGAAGAAGATTAAGAGCAGCACCATCTGCTGACTGTAAAGCAAATTGCAGAGGCTAACTACATGATGGTCACGCTATAATAGGAAAAACAATAACTGCACTGCTATCTGCCGACTGTAAAGCAAATCGCAGAGGCTAACTACATGATGGTCACGCTATAAAAGGAAGAAGAGTATCAGCAGCGCCATCTGCTGACATTCAAGCAAATCGCAGAGGCTAACTACATATACAGTGATCCCTCGCTATATCGCGCTTCGCCTTTCGCGGCTTCACTCCATCGCGGATTTTATATGTAAGCATATTTAAATATATATCGCGGATTTTTCGCTGCTTCGCGGGTTTCTGCAGACAATAGGTCTTTTAATTTCTGGTACATGCTTCCTCAGTTGGTTTGCCCAGTTGATTTCATACAAGGGACGCTATTGGCAGATGGCTGAGAAGCTATCCAGCTTACTTTCTCTCTCTCTCTCTTGCGCTGACGTAGGGGGGTGTGAGCAGGGGGGCTGTGTGCAGCTGCTTCCTGAAGGACAGGCTGCACGGAGCTTCGCATACTTAAAAGCTCAAAGGGCACGTATTGATTTTTTTTATCTGTCTCTCTATCTCTCTCTCTCTCTCTCTCTCTCTCTCTCTTCCTGCTCCTGACAGAGGGGGTGTGA
The DNA here is from genome assembly GCF_900747795.2 of Erpetoichthys calabaricus. NCBI lineage: Eukaryota > Metazoa > Chordata > Cladistia > Polypteriformes > Polypteridae > Erpetoichthys > Erpetoichthys calabaricus. Next base: position 9,631,960 of record NC_041406.2, read on the forward strand.
GCTGCCGCCTTCAACAGCTTTGTACCGGCGGTGCTTCGCATACTTAAAAGCCAAAAAGCCGTATTGATTTTTTTTTTGACTGCTTGCTTTGCACTCCTTTGAAGAGGAAGATATGTTTGCATTCTTTTAATTGTGAGACAGAACTGTCATCTCTGTCTTGTCATGGAGCACAGTTTAAACTTTTGAAAAAGAGACAAATGTTTGTTTGCAGTGTTTGAATAAAGTTCCCGTCTCTCTACAACCTCCTGTGTTTCTGCGCAAATCTGTGACCCAAGCATGACATTCTAAAAATAACCATATAAACATATGGTTTCTACTTCGCGGATTTTCCTATTTCGCGGGTGGCTCTGGAACGCAACCCCCGCGATGGAGGAGGGATTACTGTACTACTATAGCAGTGTGCCATCAAGCACATTACAGAAGGCGATTAACCGATGCAGACAGAGAAAGAACAGACAGACTAGACCTTGAATATCATCAAGAAGTAATCTTGAATATACAGAGCAACTGAGCAGCAGACAAACGTGGCGGTTCATAGGCATGAAAGACAAACTCCACGAGACGGTGATGCACGATGACAATCGAGAAGATCGTCTAGCCCAGCCTTTTCTAGTAACTACATAACTCAAGCAGCATCAGCAGCTCCTTATCTTTAACTTGTTTCATTTATCCGAGGACTGCGAGTCTGCATGTGTCACTAGCTCTCCATATTTCCATTCTGTTTTCTTCTCTTTTTGGTTTTTTAACACATGAAATGAATTTCTTTAATTAAATTTGTGGTTTACGTACCTTTAAATATTCCGCCCCTTGGTTCACAGGGACTTTATTTCCTTATGAGCACTACCATTTTACCTAGCACTGTGTATGGCCGGCATCCACATTGCTACCATGGAAGACGTGGCGCGTGCGTCACTGTAGCGACGGAATAAGAGGTCAGCATCATGTAGTTCCCAGTTGTCCAGGATTCCGGATTCTGTGGTGGTAGTTTAGTGTCTGTTTTTGACTGAAAGTTTTGAAATGTCTGCCTACTTTCACAGGCTTTTGATTTTTAGTTTGTGCCCTGGGATTAGTGGTTTGATGCATTTTGACTTTTGGTAATGACCTTCACTCGGCTGTTTTTTTTTTTTAGCTGGTTCACCTCCCAATCCCACTTTCAATACTTTCTTGGTAATTCCCTGCCCAGTTAGAACAGAGCTTGACATACACCGTCAGTAACATGCTGTCAGTCTTCAGATCCCCAGTGATTTTCAAAATGTCCGTTCAGTGAGGGAGGAGGGAGGAGTGCGGCGGAGTCCGTATGGAGATGAAGGCCCACAGCAGTCCCCCCCACCTCTCTCTTGCCATTGGAGGCAAACCTGCACCCCTTGTTTTAGGTCTCAGGACGTGGGGCACTGCCAACTGGCCGATTAAACACTTAATTGGTTTATCCAACTAGCTAATGAGTCAGGTGGATTAGCAGTGGGAGATCTCCGTGCAAAAAACTCAGAAGCGAAACCCCGCAGGTTTACATCTGTCGGCTTTGGTTTTGATGCGCTGACGGCAGACGTCTGGCGGTCTGTGCGCCGTACATCTTCACAGAGGCACAAAACCCTTTAGCCTGAGGGGCTCGAGGGCCGTCTGTTTTCATTCCAGCCATTCCAAGGGTTTACTAAACTGAAGAAATGAAAACCTCCACGTATGTCATTCACCCTGCGGATTTCTGTGAATATAACTGACGGATTTAGAAGTGTGCCTCGTAAAAAGAAAGAAAAAAAAGCATCTAATAGAAAAAAAAAATCCAGAGCTAAAAAAGGCTCTGGCCGTTACAAGTGACCCAATGTAGACCCCCAAGTTTAAACTGTAAGAAGAGGCACTGCGTTCTTTAGAGCACAATTTCACATGGAAAACTAATGCACGGTGGAAAAGAATCTGCCCGGAAAAACACCAAACGTACCCCTCAAACCTGTGGCTCAGATCCTGGTGTAGGCCCGAATGATGCCCTTCAGAGTGCTGTTTGGGACCCCTCAATGGGACACATTTGAGCCAGAAAGACACCGACATACTGAGGAGGAGAATGCAGGTCAGTGGTGGGCGTGAGGGGGTCCATGACATGCCAGGTTTTATTTGTTGTTACGGTGGCGTGCAAAAGTTAGGGCCCCCTTGCTTAAAATCACCCAAAATGATCACCCAGTTCAAAGATGACACATTTCTTTAATAGAGGGCGAGTCAAAATTATGTTTAACACTAATGGTACTGTTATGTATATCTCTATTATAACAGAGACAAGACTATTGCCAAGAGATTTTTTCAAGCCCCACTCTCCTCTCAACCACTTCCGGTTAATGTCCCACGCCCACGGTCCCCTCATCTCTCATTCGTGGGATTTTTCAAGTCCCGCCCTCCTCTCCACCATTTCCGATTCACAGCCCTTGCCCGCGGTCCTCTCATCTCCCATTTGTGTGAATGCTTTTGTCAGACACAGTTCCTGCGCTCTCAGCTCTTATAAATTTTAACGTTTTCCTCACTTTTAAGTTCCCAATAAAAGAAGACATATTATGTCCAAATCTTATTGAAGAATTTCATCCTGAAGGGTTATCAACAGATGAAATGAGGACACGGGCAATCCTAGCATCGAGAAACGATGAAGTCAAACGAATTAACATGAAAATTGTCGATTGGTTACATGGCAAGTTGGTTAAATGCGTATCAATAGACTGTACTGAAACAGTTGGTGGTGATGGTGTGGAAGATGACAACATCAACTTACAATATCACGAAGAATAACTACAACCGTTAACACTGTCTGGTCTTCCACCGGCCGAATTACTGTTGAAAGAAGGACGTATCGTAATGTTATTGCGTAATTTATGTCCAAGTGATGGGCTATGCAATGGGACAAGATTAGTTGTATTCAAAATTGAACGAACAATTCTGACATGTAAAATATTAACAGGCGAAAAGAAAGGTAATGTAGTACATCTTCACTAATGACATTAGACACCAAAGGAGATCTTGATATGCCATTTGTATTAAAACGTTAACAGTTTCCCGTTAGGATAGCTTTTGCAAAGACAATTAACAAATCAGAGAGACAAACATTCGAAAAAGTCGGTTTATTTATTAGAGAAAAAAAGAAATGAAATTCACTCACGGCCAAATATACGTTGTGTTTTCACGATGTAAGTCCAAACACGGAATCAACATTTAATACAATTTGACAAAAATTTAATCCAAAAAATTATTTTACAGTAAAAGTGTAAGTTTAAAAAGTATTTGGGTGTTAATTTCAAAGCCAAACAGAACAAAAATGTATAACGCAACAAATAACTAACGCAACATGAAACATAATCTTCTTTCAAATTACTACCTTTTACTATTTTTTAATATAGTTAATTACTCGCTGTAATGTAAAATGGTTGGTTCTGCTATATAAATGTAATGAATTATTATTATTATTATTATGCATATGTAACAAGTCCCATGAAAATAATCTGTTTAAATTATACATCCGCTTCCTCATACACGACTGGCAGAGCTAACCTTTACAAGTACCATACATTTACACAGTCTGTTATAGATTCAAATCAAATGTATGTTTTTATTGTGTAATAGTAACAACAAGAGCAGCTCACTATTCAAAATGTTTACTTTGTGACGCGGCAAGGCTCGAACCCGCAACCTCCTGATTATGAGTCAGTACTTCTTACTACTGTACTACCAAAGCAGTCATATCAACGAAGTACACTGACCTGATTTCTTCTTCTGTAGTTGTATCTATAATAATAAAAGGCAAAGCCCTCACTGACTGACTGACTGACTCACTCACTGACTGACTGACTCATCACTAATTCTCCAACTTCCCGTGTAGGTGGAAGGCTGAAATTTGGCAGGCTCATTCCTTACAGCTTACTTACAAAAGTTAGGCAGTTTTCATTTCAAAATTATACGCGTAATGGTCATAACTGGAACCTCTTTTTTGTCCATATACTGTAATGGTAGGCAGCAAGATGGCCGTAGGAGACTGAGTTGCGTGTCGCGTCATCACGCCTCCCACGTAATCACGTGAACTGACTGTGAAGTCAGTACGTAGAAAAGAAGGAGGAGCCCCAAAGAGCGCAGAAGAAAACATTCATTACACAATTGACAAGGCAGCGAAACAATAAGAAGCGAGTGAGTGATGCATACAAGCATCTTCATAAGACACGAGGTATAAAAAAGCATGGTGTAAACCGTAAGTCTAAATTAACTTTATAGAAATGCTCCCGCTGCCGTTTGCAATACCATATTCGCGACATACAAGTTTAATGAGAAGACACGAGGTATAAAAAAGCACGGTGTAAACCGTAACCTTAACTTTATACAAACGCTCCCGCTGCCGTTTGCAATGCCATATTCGCGAGATACAACTTTAATGAGAAGACACGAGGTATAAACGACAGTTTGCATCACTTTGTAACAGAGTTAAAATTGCTGTAGCGAGAAACTTTTAACTGCCGGGTCTTAGCTAACATTAAATAAACCCGTGGACATCGCAACATCACACAAGAGAGTGGCTCACGTGAAGTGACTGAACGCAGCAGGAGTGATCACTTGCATTAATCAAACCTGTTCAAAAAACACATTACACAATTGATAAGGTAGGAAAAGAATAAGAAACAAGGCACGGTATGAACCGTAACTTTAAGTTTATAGAAACGCTGCCGTTTGCAATACCATATTCGCCCCTGCGAAGCGCGGTGATTTTGCTATATATATTAAACTATTTCAACCATTGTATGATCTGCTTCTCGCAACTGAAACAGGGCACCGTGGCAGAAGTTAGCCGACTTGCTCACCAACCACAAGCGTTACCTGGTAGGTAACCACCCATACAATCAGATTGTGAATCAGACTACGAATGCCTGCAATGTAATTACCCCGATCTACGTGCTGTCAAATGAACGAACCTCACGCCGTGGCACAACGTTAGGGGCTTCGCCTCTACGTCCGAGGATCGATTCCCGTAAGGGAGTGCAGTGACTGTGTACTCCTGATGAGCCCACAATTACGGCGAAACACGTGTCGCATACTATGCATCTTCAAAGCACGGTGTAAACAGTAAGTTTAAATTGAGTTTATAGAAACGCTCCCGCTGCCATTTGCAATACCATATTAGATGACTTTGTAACAGAGTTAAAATTGCTGGAGCGATACATTTTTAACTGCCGGGTCATGTCGCGTGTTCTTGCGTAGGTACACCAAAAAATTTATACATTTATGCATGTAATGGGCAAACAAAAAATGTACTATACCCGAAAGCACTACAGTAGTACTCAATGTATCTTTACTTCTTAAATGTTAATGTTTTACTGTTTAATAATTTATACGATTCTTATATGTTATTCAGATTCTTTTATCAAAATACCAGTAACAGCGCACTGCACGATAACGTGGAGTGAATACACTTGACATGACCATTCATAGTATTTATCCCCTTTCACTGTACGTTTACCATTCGTTTGCTCAGAGGTTGATGCGCTTGCTGCTTAATGAGCAGCTCTTCACCCTAGCGTCCCGCTGCTTCTCTTCTTTCGTCGGCATCTTTTCCCGTTAAAACTGATTTGTTTTAAAACTTTGTATGTTTTCTTTAATTTTTCAGTTAAGCTGGCACTTAAGTCTTCAATCTGCCTCAAGAATGATTAGCGAAGGTGGTAGACAATGTAGATATACAAATATGTATATGTATATATATGTATATATGTGTATATATATGTAGATATACAAATATGTATATGTATATATATGTATATGTGTCTGCATCTGTGTGTATATATATATATATACTGTATATATATATATATATATATATATATATATATATGTATGTGTATATATATGTTGATATATGTATATATATATGGATGTGTATATGTATATATTTATGTATATACACTATGTTTATGTATATATATCTTTTTTTTTTTTTTTTTTTTTTTTTTAATATTTTTTATTTTATTAATTTTCATTGTAATCATTCCATACAAACAGATCAATTTATAACCCAACAAATTTGAAAACAATGTTTATTTACATAACCTCTTTAACACACTACTTCTCCGCTGCGAAGCGCGGGTATTTTGCTAGTTCTTGAATAAAAGCGCACTTGTTTTGTTGTACTTGTACCTTTTATGAAAGTGTTTATTTGATATTTGGACTTCAGTCTTCACGCATTATACACTTCATGTCAAAATTTTGTCATTAGTACTAAAACATTAAAGAAGTTTGTCTTTTAGGTATGTGTTCAACATTTCTGTCATCCTACACTTACATAGATCTTTGTAGACACGGACACACCTGAAGTGCATGTGTTCCAAATAACGATATATTTTTTACACTATACAGCTCCAGGTACCTCACTAACAGATAAACAGGCTTGAGCTGGGAGAGCTTTTTGCCGTTTCTGTGGCGGAGGGGCGATGGGATAGCAGGCTGCTTGCGCTGATCGACACATTTACAAGACAAAAGACGCTGACGGAGAGGTGCGAAAGGATTTAAGGTGTGTTGGGTTTACAAGTATTTTCGTAGGCTTTGGTAATTCTAATGTTAAGGGTTAAATTCCTTCGCACCTCTTCATCATCGTCTTTGTTTCGCTAATGTGTCAATCAGCACTGGCAGCAAGCAGCCTGCTGTCCTATACCCTACTGACGCAGCTGAAGTGAGACGTAAAAAAGAGCTCAAGTCCGTTTATCTGGAGTTGTATTGGGGTAAATAATATATCGTTATTTGGAATAAATACACTTCATGTGTGTTCCGTGTCTACAATAATCTGGATAAATGTAGGATGACAGGAAATGTGGAACACGTAACTAAAGCAGAAACATTTTTCATGTTGTCACACACGTGAACATGGATGGCAGCTAAAGAGCCTGAATGAGAGAAATTCAATGCCAGACCAGGAGCCGGCGGAGTGTGCTTCTCTCTTTCCACCGCAGACCACTTACGGGGGAAATCCAGAATGGTCACAACAAAGTCACTTCCTGGTTCCAGGCCCCAATTATGTCATTTCCAGTTTCAAGGTGGGTTTTATTTTGGGTTGGGGGCTTGGGAGGGGGGATTTAGGAGGATATTTTTTTTTTCTGGGAAATTGACCGATGACATCACTTTCGTTTTTTTGAGGACCCGATGACATCACTTCCAGTTCAGGGTGTGGTGAGTCCCCCAATTATGTCACTTCCAGTTTCGGGGGAGGGTTTGGATGAGGGGAGGATTTTTTTCCCTGGGTAATTGGCCAATGACATCACTTCTGGTTCCAGGACCCAATGACATCACTTCCGGTTTCGGAGAGGGTTTTTGGAGGATTTTTTTTTTTGGCTTGGGCTAATTGGCCGATGACATCACTTCCGGTTCCAGGACCCGATGACATCACTTCTGGTTTCAGAGATGGTTTTGGGAGGATTTTTTTTTTTGGCTTGGGCTAATTGGCCAATGACATCACTTCGGTTCCGGAACCAGATGACATCACTTCCGGTGCGGGGCCCAATTATGTCATTTCCAGTTTCGAAGAGGGTTTTTGGAGGATTTTTTTTTGGCTTGGGCTAATTGGCCGATGATATCACTTCTGGTTCTGGGGCCTGATGACATCACTTCCTGTACTCGCCATCTTTGTCTCATACAGGCAGTTCTGTTTTGGACTCAAACCTGTACACAACTGTACACTAATTTCAATAATTTTGCAGCCGGGAACAATTATATGGGAGGCCGCCCCAAACCTGTTTGCGGTGTTTTCTCTCATCTTTTGGCACCTGATAATTTCTTACAGATTTCCCCATTAAGTTTTAATGTTCTTGTGAAAGCTTTTGGAGTGGATCAAAACAGGCCGGCCACCATAGCACTTGATCCAAAGTCAGACTTTAAACTGAACCCCTCCAACTGATTGTCATGTGCTGCCAGAAAAGGCTCAGTTAATTGGAAACGAAGTGGAGCAATAAACCGCAAACCAGAGCGCTGCCTTCTCTGAAACTTCCAATTACTGCCGGCCAGTAAACATGGTGCCTGTCTCTGCTTGGCTCCAAGGAGGTAAGCCTTTGATTAGATCTCGATCTTCCCAATGATTCATTAGAAATGTGTGGGCAGTCACGGCTCAAAGCCTGCTAAACTGTCACCATTTACTGGTTAGGCGTCTAGAGATGCACAAAGGCTGCACTTATTGTTTCGGCCTACTTGACACTCTAGGGTGAATTCTGGGAGCTGCTTAAGACTTCTCTTTGGGCTTCTGCAATTACACTTAATGAACACCACATTAAAAACGGCTATTTGGAAAATTAGATGGCTACACAGAAACATCATCGTCCTCTTTGCCTGTAAGGGCTGAGTTGCTGCACACTTTCAGTGCAAAGTCCAAATCTCAGCCTCAGATGGCAATAAAACCAAAAGTGTGTAACTTAACAGCCAAAGGAAAACATTCTTAGGAGGTCCGTCACCACTCATGGGATCAACTTTATTAGAGGGGTAAACACAAAACTACAGCAGCTGGCACCACACAGTGACTTGGAACATTAGAACAATCTGGATGAGAGATGGCCGTTCAGCCCAACAAAGCTCACCAGTCCTGTCCAAAATAACATCAAGTCGAGTTTTGAAGGCCCCTAAAGTCCTGCTGTCCGCCACACTACTTGGTCACTTATTCCAAGTGTCTGTGGTTCTCTGTGTGAAGAAACACTTCCTAGCATTTGTGCAAAATTTACCTTTCACAAATTTCCAACTGTGTCCCTGTGTTCTAGATGAACTCATTTTAAAGTCACCATCTCGATCCACTGGACTAATTCTCTTCATCATTTTAAACACTTCACTCAGGTCTCCTCTTCATCTCCTGTAAAGGCTCAGCTCTTTTACTCTTTCCTCATCACTCATCCCCATGTAGCCCTGCAATCAGCCTAGTCGCTCTTCTCCGGACTTTTTCTAGTGCTGCTATGTCTTTTTGAAGACTCAAACTGCACCCAGGATACCAGATGAGGCCTCACCAGTGTCTTATAAAGCATAAATGGGACTTGTACTCCACACATCAGGTCTCCTCTTCATCTCCTTTTGCTTAAACTGAGAAGCTTCAGCTCTTTGAATCTTTCCTCATAATTCATCAGACCTCCCATTGTGTATTCAAACCTCACATTTTGACTTCCTACGTTTAATTCTTTACATTTGCTGACATTAAATTTAATCCCCTGTAGCCATGAATCAGCCTAGTCGCTCTTCTCTGGACCTTTTTTAGTGCTGCTATGTCTGGTGGGCCCAAAACTGCACCCAGGACCCCAGATGAGGCCTCACCAGTGTGTTATAAAGCCTTAGCAAAACCTCATGGACTTGTACTCCACACATCAAGGCGCTATATAACCTGACATTCTGTGAGCCTTCTTAATGGCTTCTGAACACTGACGGGGAATTGAGAGTGACAACTTGTATTTACTGAAACCCCACAACACAAGACCCCGATTTATTTCTGTTTCTGACATCTAGTGGGCTGTTTGTCAGTTCAACTTCAGTGAAATCCCAAGCAGAGCACCTTGGTTGCCACTTTCACTTGAAAGTCAATACGGCCATCTCTCAATTATTCATGAAGAATCAAACACAGCTGTCTGATCTGAAACAATGATTTTATCGTATTCCTTTTTTCATGAATCATGTCAGGGAGTAGAGAGCATGCAGCGCAGAATAGGTGGGCATCAGCTGAGGGTCAGCACCGTCCCTATCATATATGTGGTCAGCCACAGTCCATTGAGGTGGTTGTATTCGTTATTGACAGCCCAATCTTCAATGGCCTCTGCCACACAACTCTCATCTGCAGCCTGCACGTTCACACGGCTAGCTCAGCCAAGCACCTCGGGAAAGACAGACAGACAGACAGACAGACAGACAGACAGACAGACAGACAGACAGACAGATAGATAGATAGATAGATAGGATACTTTATTAATCCCAAAGGGAAATTCACATACTCCAGCAGCAGCAAACTGACAAAGAAGTATCATAACTTCATCTTTTAACAGGAGCACCAAGCGAGGGCACATCGTCCCTGCACTGGCATGCCTTTTGTTTTACAATTCATTGTACGATTTTTTGGTTTGTTTGCTTATAAAGTACTAAACCTTTCACCTTTCACAATTATAGATTCCATCAAAGTCACTCTGGTCTACTGATCTACCTATCATATAGTGCCTTTCACAACTATATATGCATCTTCTGGTGGGCACTTATTGGGTGGAGGGGGGGGGGGGGGGGGGGGGATTATTACTTAAAAACAAATGTGCTCCACTGCCCTCTGGTGGTCATTACTCACTTACTTACTTACACTGACCTGTGTGTCGCCTTCTTACACACACACACAGAGCAGAAGCTTTCATGAAAACTAAACAAATAATGAGATCACTTACACTTAGGGGTGCAGAAAAGTGAAACCCTCCCAGAGCTCAACGGGTCCATAGCAGGTACAGAAAAAAGAAACATCATCTGTGATCAAAGAAGCCCAGGACTAGCACTGTTTTAATGAATGCATGGACTGCACTTCCAAGGACCAGTTAAAAGGAGGATGAAGCTTTAAACGTTTATCTTCTGGTGGACTTAAAGGATAATCTCATCAAACGCTGGAGGGGCCTCAGAACAGCTTAAGAGGAGCCTGGTGAGAAGTTAAAAAGCCTTCCAACATGGGCAAAGCAGAATACAGGACAGAAAACGAGGGCAGACTCGGGGAAATCATTCAGTACTGGAATAGAAGGGAGGCCTTGTGGAGTCCACCCACACCCCAACTAGTACCACTGAGGCCAAAACCGTACCTTAATTTATAAAATAAAACACACAAACTACAGCTAAAATAACACTCACATCCTCAAGGGCCACCACAGCCACAGGTATTCATCCCAGTTACCTTTTTAATTAATAATGAGCTGCTGATGACAACTGAACTGACATGACAGACATATAGATATGATAGATAGATAGACAGACAGACAGACAGACAGACCAGGGGTCCCCAACTCCGGTCCTGGTGGGCCGCAGTGGCTACAGATTTTCATTCTAACCCTTTTCTTAATTGGTGACCTGTTTTTGCTGCTAATTACCTCCTTTTCCTTTCATTTTAATTGACTTTTTTTAAGATTTGTTCCCCTGAATTTCTTCTTCATCGTTCCTCTGAATTCCTCTGAATTGCTTCATTTCTTTCCTTAAACGGCACCCAAACAGAAATGAAATGTGAAGTGAGGAAACGAACAGAACACAACCAATACTGATGCTCTGTGTAAGAAAGGACAGAGCCGGTTATACTTCCTTAGAAGGCTAGCGTTCTTCAACATCTGCAGTAAGATGCTGCAGATGTTCTATCAGACGGTTGTGACGAGTGCCCTCTTCTACGCGGTGGTGTGCTGGGCAGGCAGCATAAAGAAGAGTGACGCCTCACACCTGGACAAACTGGTGAGGAAGCTGGACAGTTTGACATCTGTGGCAGAGTGACGGGCGCTGAGCAGACTCCTGTCAATCATGGAGAATCCACTGCATCCACTGAACAGCATCATCTCCAGACAGAGGAGCAGCTTAAGCCACAGACTGCTGTCACCGTCCTGCTCCACTGACAGACTGAGGAGATCGTTCCTCCACCACACTATGCGACTCTTCAATTCCACCCAGGGGTGATAAACGTTAACATTATACAAAGTTATTGTCTGTCTGTATACCTGCATTGTTATCACTCTTTAATTTAATATTGTTTTTTGTATCAGTATGCTGCTGCTGGAGTATGGGAATTTCCCCTTGGGATTAATAAAGTATCTATCTATCTATCTATCTATCTATCTAAGTCAGGGCCTCAAACTCCAACCAATTAAACTCCAACCAGTTGCTTCATGTTTGGGATGTGCCATCTGTTGGAATGACAAATGCAATGTGTTTTATTTCTACAAATGTTTGGGATGCTCCTTCTGTTAGAGTAACAGAGACACAGCAACCAGATGGACACACAGATGCAAAGACACTTATCCTTTTATTAAGGTGGATTTTACTAGCTGTGCAATATAACAAGTTCAAATCTAAGTAATCAATGTAGACTTCAGCACTAACATCTGCAATGCATCATCTACTGGACTGTATGCTGTAATAAAACACACTGCATTTTTCATTCCAACAAATGGTGCATCACAAACTTCTGAAGTAAAAAAAATGCATTAGTAATGTGACATCCCTGGGCATCCTTTATAAAGAGGAGAGAGTGTATCCCGATGTCCTGATCTGGTCATTCTGGCCCCCTAATCATCCCCCATCTCAAATTGTCTCTCTTGCCCCTTCAATGCCTAACTATTAATGTGTGGTGAGCACACTGGTGCAAAATGGCTGCCGTGGCTTCATCCAGGTGGGTGTTACATATTAGTGGTGGCTCATCACTCACAATGTAAAGCACTTTGACCATCCTGAAAGGCACTATATAAATGTAAAGAATGATTATTTTCTGCCAATTAGAAAGATTCACCGTTTCACTTGACACCATCATGGACTGCCATGTTCACCCGATACCCGTAATAAACTTTACCTTTCATGTCTGCTGTTCTCTAACGTTTGTCATAATCAAGTAGCTTTGCAAGTCCCACTTCATGACTACACGTTGGACCTGTTCAGGTAGAAAAGGAATTCGTTACAAAGGGGACTTTTTTTTTCCATTTTTTAATTTAGGTTATGTTACGTGGCATTTGCAAATTGTCACTGTGTGTGAATATGGAGTGTGTGTGTGTAATGATGAGGGTCCAGAGACCTTTCCAGGCCTTTTGTCCACTCCTGGTGAGACGGCCTTTGGCCCCCTGCAATCTTAAAATAGACTGAGAAGGTCCTAGAACCCACCTACAGACCCTCCGACCATTGAGATCCTGCGCTGCCCCTTCCACGCCCCTAAACGCGACGCCATGCGTCCATTGCCTTAACTTGTTCGGCTTTGCGCCTGCTGTGGAATCAGGAACTGTAAATGGAAAGGCAGCCACCTGCCAGCTACTTAGGGTCCCACAAGCCCCCGCTTTAGATTTTTTACTCCTCATGAAAGGCGCCATGCGGTTGGTTGCTCACACCAGAAGGCCTGCCAGCCGCACGTTTTCAGGAGGTCTGCGGCTCCTCTTAGGTATCCCGGGCTCAGCCTCCAGGGATGCAGACGGCGCGTAACAGGGTGGAGGTGCTCACATCTCATTATACCACCCTGGGGATACGTTTAGGAAAGTCTAGGGACCCCCCGCCCCGATTAGGGTTTCAGACTTTTGCATGCTGCCCACATTAAAACCAAACCTCCATACCTGCCTCTTTCATAAACACACACACACACACACACACCAAGGACAGCCAAGCAGACTCTTCTGCAAATTGGTTACATAAGAAGGCTTCGGTTGCCATAGTAGCCAAACTGCGTCACCGAGTCGGAGGCAAACAATGGTATAAATAACACGGAATCCGGGTGCTCAGGGTAAAACTGCTTGAATATTTATAGCTCACCAATATAAACAGAGAAAGGAGCGCAAAGCCAGGAAACACGCGAGCAGACATGTGCGGCTCCCAACTGGGCAAAGTGCAACAGACCCCAGGGCAGGAACGAGGCAGCACGGCCATTCCGAGGGTCTGCTGTGTCAAAGCGGGAGCACCGAGCCTCCGTGACAGGCACTTTATTAAAATGTCTCCGGGTGTTCGGCCTGCCCTTTCTATATCGGGTCGGTTGGGCAGACTCTGGGCTGCAGGGCACGCTCCCCTCACTCACAGTTTTGAGCTTCCATCTTTAAAGTAAACGCATCCCCCCCAAGAAGAATCTCGTGACAAACTGCAGGGCTAAGTCACCAATTCCACAAAGACGGTAACTGGGCGTGGAGTTGAAACAAAATCTCTACACCTGGGATGCAGCAATTCGACCCACTGAGCCACCTGCAATCTTCACAAAAGTGCCATGGCATGAGTCAGTCCTGTTTGGTGTGCCAGTGCAACGCAGGACACACAGGCATTAGCCGGCAATTCACCCACCCAGACCCCGAGAATGCCAACATGACCACAGGAAGAAAAGTGTCCTTCAACCCGGGACTGTGAAAGTTAACTGCTGTGCCAATGTGCCATCCATTTCATAACACACAGCCCTGTTTGGTGTGCCAGTGCAACGCAGGACACACAGGCATTAGCCGGCAATTCACCCACCCAGACCCCGAGAATGCCAACATGACCACAGGAAGAAAAGTGTCCTTCAACCCGGGACTGTGAAAGTTAACTGCTGTGCCAATGTGCCATCCATTTCATAACACACAGCCCTGTTTGGTGTGCCAGTGCAACGCAGGACACACAGGCATTAGCCGGCAATTCACCCACCCAGACCCCGAGAATGCCAACATGACCACAGGAAGAAAAGTGTCCTTCAACCCGGGACTGTGAAAGTTAACTGCTGTGCCAATGTGCCATCCATTTCATAACACACAGCCCTGTTTGGTGTGCCAGTGCAACGCAGGACACACAGGCATTAGCCGGCAATTCACCCACCCACACCTCGAGAATGCCAATATGACCACAGGAAGAAAAGTGTCCTTCAACCCGGGACTGTAAAAGTTAACTGCTGTGCCAATGTGCCATCCGCTTCACAACACAGAGGCAAATGATGAGCTATTAGCCAGTGTGACCACAGGTAAAATATGCCAACTGCAAAATATTCCTCAACCTGAGGCCACAAGAAGGTTAATACCCACTGTGCCAACGTGCCATCTACATCGTAACACAGAGGCATATAACCAGCTAGTATCCAACACAACCACAGGAAGAACAGGCCAACTCTGAGGGGAAAAGTGGGCACTGGGTGCTGCAGAGAGACAAGCTCCCTGTTATAATGGACTTTCACTGTACCAGGGAGTGCATCAGGGGAAGCAGGGGATGTGTTATTCTCCCCAGAACGCTAGATGGCAGCAGCCCTCCATATCGGGAACCAGCAGGGAATGCTGGGAGATGTAGTCCAGCAACACAGCCCTGCTGAGGACCATGGGTGCCACAAGGGGGAGCTGCAGGGAGATAAAGCTCCCTAATAAAGTGGGACTTCCGTATGACCCGGAAGTACTTCCATCGGGCAGATTGCCCTGGCACCAAAAGTACTACCGGGTCCAGTCGGAGCTGGGAGACTAGGAGGAAAGGGGGCCTGGACTGAAGTGATGGCTGGAAAGGATGGACAGACAGCTCACCAGAAGACGCTGCAGGGGCCGCAGTCCCTTACCCAGGTGGGTCGGGGCTGGGAGGCCGTGGAGCAACATTCGACTGCGGTGGGAAGAAGAATTGGTCTGTGGCGAGAAAAACCTGTGCTTCTTTCTGTTAACCTGTGGAGGTATTGTGCATTTTGGTGTAATAAACACACCTTTATTTGAACCCGGGACTGTGTGTGTGTTCGCGTTGGGGTTTGGGGCTCGCTGATGCCCTGGCTTTGCATCACACCATGTATTTTACGCACTTTGTACTGATATACTTCAATTTTCACATCTTTATCTCCTTTTGGTCCTTTCAGGGATAATATCTAAAGTTAATTCAAGCACTAGCTCAGGTCAGGCGACTCCCTCACCGGTCACACACGGGCACCGAGCCAACCACACCGCTGTGGTTTAAAAGTCGCCACGCCGCCCAATCTACGCCACTT
Organism: Erpetoichthys calabaricus; assembly: GCF_900747795.2. Lineage (NCBI taxonomy): Eukaryota > Metazoa > Chordata > Cladistia > Polypteriformes > Polypteridae > Erpetoichthys > Erpetoichthys calabaricus. Next base: position 9,647,576 of record NC_041406.2, read on the forward strand.
CAAATGATCAGCTACAGAATAAATAAAAGAGCCCACGTTGGAGGCTTCGTCTTCTTTTCAAATAAAGATACAGCAGCTAAAAATGGCCAAAGCGGTAACACGAGGCGTGGGCACACTTCCTTCCTTCCTTCCTTCCTCCCGCCCTTCCTTCCGCTGGCTCTCGATTGCTAAATGAATATGTATGTCCTACAATGGCTCTTGTGTGGTTTGCAATGAGGTGCCAACTTGTATATGCCAGTGTCACACATTCAGAAAGGCAACAGGCCTGACAGTTTAACAGACGGGTGTCCATCTCCGCCCTGTGGATGCTCACCGCGTGAGGGGGCAGCCAACCACAGACAATTACGAAGGGACTTTTCAAAAAGCGAATGGAGAAATCTTCAAGTCAAAGGTCTGCTTATAAAGACACTGGGGACTGGCTTGGCCAAGACTGGAAATGGCCTCACACTGACTGGACATTCTGAACAAGCACTATGGTCAGTTAATGCCGGACGCAACGTACCCTCCAGTGAAGAAACTGTTAACATGTTTCAAGCATGATGACGTGTGTGCAAGGATCTGCTGAAATGAAAAAGAAAGAGAAGTGGACAAAGTGGTGGGCACTAAACCAGTAACAACCATAATAGTGTTAAGGCTCCCACCCCCTGCAGTATATCCTACACAGTGCACCCCCCCCCCCCCCTTCAATTGGTGTTTAGTAGATGGCAGCCATGCCAGTTTTCAGTCTGTTGGCGCAGGTCTTTCTCTATTAGCTCTGCCATTTCCCCCCAACTCTTTAACAAAACTACTTGAGTTCTGTCAGATGTGCCATGGAGATCGCCAGTGCCCAGCCTTTGTCAAGTCCAGACACACACTGGACTCAGCTGGACTGAGATCTGCAGTTTGACTCGACCACTCCAGGACGGTCACAGTATTGCTTTGAAGCCATTCCTGTGGAGCTTTGTGGCTCCATGCTTGGAGTATAAGGCCAAATTAAATCCCCTGTGATTCAATCTGCATTCACAAAAGGACAAGCATTCATGTGTTTACCTGTCTGTCAGTGTGTCCGTCTAGTTGCTATGGCCTTGTTGTTCCAACAGATGGTGCATCATAAACATCTGTATTAATAAAGTTCACTGCATTTGTCATTGCAACAGATGGCACATTACAAACAGTAACACTGCTTTTACAACCCCCATACCAAACAGTAATGCATTTCATTACTACAACTGTTTGTGATGCACCATTTGTTGGAATGCCAAATGAAATGTATGCTGTATGTCTTTGGTATTGCAACAGATGGCACATTATAAACATTAACACTGTTTTTACAACCTCCTTACCAAATTGTAATGCATTTCATTACTACAACTGTTTGTGATGCACCACCTGTTGAAATGCCAAATGCTATACATGCTGTATGTCTTTGCCATTCCAACAGATGGCACATTACAAACAGTAACACTGCTTTGACAACCCAATACCAAACAGTAATGCATTTCATTACTACAATTGTTTGTGATGCGCCATCTGTGGGACTGCCAAATGCAATGCATGCTGTATGTCTTTGTCATTCCAACAGATGGCGAATCACAAATATTTGTAGTACTGTAATACATTTTACTCCTTCAAATGTTTGTGGTACACCATCTGTTGCAATGACAAGTACAAAGGATTACAAAATACATCTGTAGACATTAATGCGGAGGTCTGTATTGATTACGTAGATCTCTACCTGTCTTAGACCACCTTAATAAAAGGACAAGTGTCTGGGTATCTATGTGTCCATCAGATTGCTAGGTCTCTTGTCATTCCAACAGATGGTGCATCACAAACATGTGTAGTAATAAAATGCATTGCATTTGTCATTCCAACAGATGGCACATTACATTTTTTTTGCATACTTTGTTAATCCCCTAGAGGAAATTGTCTTTTCTCATGATCTTTGGAGGTGAGAGCACAGGGTCAGCCACTCTACAGTGCCCGTCGAGCAGTTTTCAGGTTAAGGGCTTTGCTAAAGGGCTCAACGGTGTAGGATTTCTTCTGGCATTTGTAGTAATAAGTCAGTTGCATTTGCCATTTCCAACAGATGGTGCATCACCAACATTAACAACACTGCTTTTACAACTCCCATACCAAGTGATGCTACATTTTATAGCTACAAATGTTGGTGACGCGCCATCTGTTGGAATGGCTAACGCAATGCATACTGTATGTCTGTTATTCCAATAGATGGCCCATCACCAACATTTGTTGTAAATCATTTAACTACTTCAAACAAGTGCAATGCAACTTACCACTACATGCATTAGAAAATACTTCTGCAGACGTTAATGCCAAGGTCTGTGTTGATTATTTCGTTTTCAGCCTCTCTCAGATGGGTGACACAGCTAGTATAATGCACCTTGATAAAAGGATCGGTGTCTGTATGTGTGTCTGTGTGTCCATCTGGTTGCTATGTGTCTGCCATTCCAACAGATGGCACACCACAAACATCTGCACTAAAGCATTTTATTACTATAAATGTTTGTGATGCGCCATCTGTTGGAATGATTTGTGTAATCCATCTTGTTACTACATGCATTACAAAATGTATTCCAATAGATGGTGCACTGCAGACATAAAGGCTGAGGTCTACGTTGATTATTTAGATCTTTCCACCCATCTTAGACTGTTAGCACAGCTAGGGTTGTATAAAACAATAAAATGTTAAAATTTCCAATGGGGTGAATACTTTTTTCTTTTTATAGATCCTGTAAACATAATCAGATATCATTGTGTTATTTCTAAATCATCAAATAAACAAAACAACAAAATCCTGCTGTGGACGAGGGCCGCCTGTACTGAACTTGCTTTTTGAGTTCCGTAAACAGCTGGAATTTCAAGCACAGGATCACCCAGTTCCGCTGTCCCTCTCATCGTTCTCGATGCCACAGTAGAGTCCCCCCCCAAAACTATTGATATTTTTTTACATCTAAACCACCACTTCTCCTTCGTGCTCTGCTGGCAGCCACTGAACAGTGAATAATTGCGTCCAACGTGTTTTTAGAAAGTCACACCAGGGTGAAGAACTGAACGGAAGTCCGGCCAAGCTGGATTTTTCTAGAAGGAGCCAGGAGTAGAAGAACTGAATTTCCATTGGCAACTGAACAGCGACAAACAACAAAGCCCAAACGGGCACAGAGGGCCCGCGGAAGGTAAATAAGCAGCACTTGCTGCTTGAATGAACACCGAGTGACCATTTTACACTCTTAGCACCTCATTACGCTTTATGGCCTTTACAATTTGCCACTCCTGAAAGTCTACTTGCACCACTGGGGCTTTTTGGAGTGGCCAAGGAGAAGACGAACATGCATTTAGAGAAGGGCAGAGGGAATGAATTTAGAGTTTTCTCTCTTCTGATTCCATCTTTTCACGAGAGAACTACTTCACGGATTTAGATTGGGTTTATTTCTAGAATTTGCTTGAACATTCCGGTTCAGTTTGTGACTTTTCTCATCAGACTAAGAATCACAGTTCACCTGCAGGAGTGATACATGTGCGCTAATCCGAGAGACAGAGGCTGTGGGCCGAGGGGAGGGGGAAGCGTGACGTCAGGAATGAGGAGCCGGGCAGGGGCCATCGTCACTGTCCTGTTTCACTTCTACACGGGCGGAGCTGTGGGGCCTGGCCAGTATAATATCTATACTAATAAAAGGCAAAGCCCTCACTGACTCACTCATCACTAATTCTCCAACATCCCGTGTAGGTAGAAGGCTAAAATTTAGCAGGCTCATTCCTTACAGCTTACTTACAAAAGTTACGCAGGCTTCATTTCGAAATTCTACGCGTAACGGTCGACAACGTCCGCCATGTTAAACTTTCATATTTATGGTCCCATCTTCACGAAATTTGGTAGGCGGCTTCCCTGCGCTAACCGAAACCGATGTACGTACTTTTTTCGGTGGTATGATGCCACTGTCGGCAGCAGCCCTTGGTGGTCCATTGTAAGGTGACATGCAGACCCCACAGTATAACAATGCAGCCCAGGACAGGCTTCACTCCTCTAAAAGTACTAAATAAGATGGATCTCATTTCAGATGGACAAGATGATGATGATGATGAACTCTTGAAAGTCTTGCAGTAACAACCAGTGAGTGCCAACCCCCAGCCAGCATTACCAAGAAAGCCTGCAGGTTTAGGGACCCCTTTGAACAAATCCTGTGTGTCCACTCATCACTAAGGTGCCAATGAGTTGTAAGGTACGTTGGCACTGGAAAAACACAGAAAAAGCCCCCATTTTAAAACGCTATGGTGACAGCGTTTCAGGAGTTTTGGTGACAAGACGTAAAGGTTGACTTTCTTCTCCTGATTTCCCCTTCCTTCACAGTTTTGAGCATGGGAAAGGCAAATATAAATAAAATGTATTATTATTATAATTATTGCAGTTATGGAAAATGTCGTTTTTCTCGACTTCATGAAGTGAAACTACAGAGTTTGATGCAATCAGAACTTCACAGGGGACAATTAATGCTTCGATTCGATCAGAACTTCATAAACATCATACCATTTAAACTCAATCGAAACCTCATGAGGGACATTAGATTGTTTTGCCGTGATCAGAACTTTATTGGGGACACTACATTGCGATTGTCCCCATTGTGAGACACAACAATGTGAGACGAAGAATGCTTCAATGCGATCGGAACTTCACAGGGGACATTATATCAGTGTGACACAATCAAAACCTCAGGAGGGACATTAGATTGTTTTGCCGGGATCTGGGGACACTACATTGCGATTGGAGCTTCATGGGGTCCGTTGTATTGATTTGATGTGATCTAGAGGATGGAAATGCTTCAACACGATCGGAACTTCACGGCCATCAAGAGCGAAGCAGTGCCATGCTGTGTGGCACACCAGCGCCAGGGCCGTCTTAACGTATGGGCACACTGGGCAGTTGCCCCTGGTGCCCCATGCTAATCTATGTATGTTGTGACTTGCTGAGTGGTTGTGTAGGTAGGGGCCCCAGTGCACTGTTTTGACCTTTGGGGGAGGCCTATAATGTTGTTAAGATAACCTTGACCAGCATGTGCGGGTTGGCTCCATGCTGCCAGTTCCCTCCCTTCTCCAACCCTTCACCCCCCACCCATTTTTTTTTTTTTTTAACATTGTAGAGAGCTGCAGGTGCGATCGCCTAATTGCTGCCCCCAAGACAATCAGCCCACCTGCACAGGCCAGCAAGACAACACACAGTCAGTCGGCCGACCGCCTCGCACCATCCCCGAGATAAGCCATCTTCACAGGTGGTTGCTCACACCTGCCCCACTCCCTACTAAGAGCGCCTCCATTATTGATTTATTTCTTCATACCACGGGTCACTCTTCACATTTTGGTTTGGAGTCTTCCGTTATTTGCTTTTGGTGTCGAAAGCTGGTATCAATACCAAAGTCAAAATTTTAGTGCCAATCTAAAACTATTTAGTATATAAGAATTGGGACAGATGAGAGGAGACCACCCAGGCCAGGCCATCACGCTCTCCCAATGCCTCATCCAGAATCTTCTTCAAGGTAAGAACAGAAGAAAAAGGGACGGCCACATCAGATAGTGAGTATCACTTATTTCTTTATTTCTTTCTTTCTTTCTCCAGACAGGTCTTCATGCCCAGCTGCACTTAATTTAATTTCCGTGGGCTTATTTAATATCTAGCTGAGTTTGAGAGATGACTGCGTAATTTCAATTTATTGATTAAAGAGTCCCAAGTTTATCCTGAGATTTCTAGAAGTTTCAGAAAATTCTTAAAAAAAAAAAAAAAACAATAGACCCCTTTTTAATATTAGTAGCCTCCTTCCCCCAAAAGCCCAACAGCCTTGTGTAAATGCCACAGGGGTTGGACGGGCATCCCGACCAGAGAAGGGGATGGTTCCTTAACTGGATGGGAGGCTCAGAGCAGACAGATGGGCATCCCGACTAGGAAAAAGGAAAGGGGGCCGGGCCCGGAAGTGATGGCTGGAGAGGATGGACGGATAGCTCACCAGAAGAGGCTGCTGGGGATGTGTGTTACTCACCCAGAACGCTAGATGGCAGCAGCCCTCCGTATCGGGAACCAGCAGGGAATGCTGGGAGATGTAGTCCGGCAACACAACACTGCTGGGGGACCATGGGTCCCACAAGGGGGCGTTGCAGGGAGATGAGCACCCTAATAAATGGGACTTCCACATGACCCGAAAGTACTTCCCATCGGCCAGTGGCCCTGGCACCGCTAGTACTCCCGGGTCCTCAATAAAAGGGACCACACTCCCTTGTCCAGGCAAGTCGGAGCTGGGAGACTAGTAGAAAGGAAAGGGGGCCAGGACTGGAAGTGATGGCTGGAGAGGATGGAAGGACAGCTCACCGGAAGACGCTGCTGGGGATGTGTGTTGTTCATCCAGAACACTAGATGGCAGCAGCCCTCCGTATCAGGAATCAGCAGGGAATGCTGGGAGATGTAGTCTGGCAATATAACACTGTTGGGGGACCATGGGTGCCACAAGGGGGCATTGCAGGGAGATGAGCTCATCAATAAAAGGGGCCGCACTCCCTTGTCCAGGTGAGTCGGAGCTGGGAGGACACAGAGCAACACTCAACTGGAGGAGGGCAGTGCAGTGGTGAGAGGAATTGGGAAGCCTGTCTTGGTGCTTGTGTTACTTTGTGGAGGAACTGGTAAATAAGCCATCCTTTATTTGAACCCGGGACTCTTTGTGTGTTTGTGTTTTGGGGTCTGGGGCTCGCTGATGCCCCTGGTTCCATCACACTTGTCACACAATGCTAGTTTGTTGTTTGCAGTACGTATGCCCGCCCGCACACACGTGGCACGTTACATGAGGTGCCCTTGATGGTGCAGCCAGGCTTTTGCTGGAACAACATCATCACCAAATGTACTCTTTTTTCACATTACAGGGCCAACTGCAAGCAGCAGGTCCATTGTCGCCACACCTTGTTGCTGGAGGCAGGCACAGGATTGTTTAAGATGGCACACCCTTTTTTTTTTTTTTTCATGAATACGGAAATGCCTTCAGGCCAGGTGTGTGCCAAGTTACAACAGAAGTGGCTGCGTGTGTCAACTGTAATAAGAATAACACACCGTGACATTGTCAGAGTCGCTTAACCCAACCTGGAGGTCACAAAGCCGGGCAGAGCTTGTACATTGAAGGAACAAACCCCTAGGAAATAGATGGGGGGGGGGGGGTCCACTCAAACATGCCAGTTAACCTGACAAACAAAACCGAAGGAAAAATCAAAGCAGACATGGGGAGAACACACAGATGCCACACAAACTGCCAAGATTCAGAGCGAGGAGGCTGCATCTGCAAAGGCTGCAGTACTAAACGTTGTGCCACCATGCTGCCCCTAATAAAAAATACATATAAAAATATTCAAACCAGTATGAACCAATGTGCCTCCCCTAACAAAAAAGAACAATAACCAGCTTAAAGACGGGGAGTGGAGTCCATCCTGAAAGCACTGGGCACAAGGCAGGACACTGTGCCAATCCACTGAGGGCTCCCACATACACACACACACACACACACACACACACTGCAACATTCAGAAAAGAGGCAAGTTTGGCATCACCAGTTAACCTAAAGTGCCCACAGTCACAGGGAGAACAACACATGGCACTCAAACCTAGAAGGCTGCATCAGTGAACGTGGCAGTGCTGCCCATTGAGCCGCAGTGCCACCCACGAGGTCCAGAAGTCTGTGATAGGAATCAGAAAATCAAACCCACCCTACTGAAAAGCATCAGCTCTGCTAAACGATGAGTAAATGGGATCAAAGGTCATCACGTGTGTGGAGTCCCCGCCCGTATGTGCATTTAGAGTGTTCTACCCGCGCTCAAACTGGACTCACAGTCCAGGGCAATAACCTGCTCTCGGGGTTACTGTCACCGATAGAACAGTAAAAAGAAAACGGCAGGTTTAAAGGGTCCTCACAGTTCCCGTGTAGAGAGCACAGTCGACTCCTTACTTCCTTGTGCCAATCAACATGAGCGGCGCCATGAATGGTTGTGTCGTCTTTGCCTGAAGGATCTCAGAACACCATGTTGCTGTGTACACACGCGCCAGCTGCCAGGGTTCAGAGACAGGATCTTGTATGTTAAGGCGGTCCTGCAAAAAAGCACTCAGAGGACAGGCCAACTCAAAACCTCTGTGGATGAAGTGGGTGAACAGCAGGGCCAAAGTTACCACCAGTATTAGTGAGAATCGTCGGTGTGGATCCAGGCAAGGGACACCTCCATCTCTCAACCACAGGGGGGAGGCACTGAGGCACACAGGCCAACAATCCATTTATCTGCACCCCCAAGATGAAGTCCCGATTACATCAAAGCATGTAGTTGAATTTCATGAGGCCTATGAAATAAATGGACGAGTTCCAGAACTGCAATAGCGATTGTTGATGGAATGTGGAGAGTTTGGGGGTCCGACTGAGAAAAAACTGGACGTTTACTTCTGGTACTAAAAAAAATGAAATGCTGGTAACCCTACGGTTTTTAAAATTTGGGTGTTTGGGGTACTTTTATATACCACATAACCCTAGTGGGAGTGAGAGAGGGGTGTGTGTGTGGCAGGGGATTGACTTGACTGGCACCTCAGCAATGGCTGGCGTTTACTTTGTGATGCCAGGGCAACCTCTAGACCCCAAGGCCCTGAATTAGATTAAGTAGGTTTGGGATTTTATGTTATATCATCATTACATATTAAAAAAAAAGGGTCTTGCGGTCCCCCCCCCCCCCCCTACCCCATTGAATTTCTTTAGTTTTTTTTTGACACTGAACAGCAGAAAAAGACTCTTGAATGTCAAAGTTTTCTATCCTTCATGGGAAAGGCCTGCATATGTGGGGGGTGATGAACAGAGGGGTAAGCCAGGAGGGGTTTTGGATTTTGAACCCCCCTCGTGATATATTCAATGACAGCTCCAATCAATTGATTATGAATGGAATTACGATTCATGCCCTTCCTTATCAACACAATTCATTGATGGCTATGCGCCCGAGGATGGGCTGGCAATTCCAAAACTGGCTCAGTGCGGTTGTTTGCATGACTGGCACCCTCTTCTTTCCTGCCATGCATGGAGAAGGTGCCAGAGTGCATGAGCCGGAGTGGTGTGGTCTGTGCTACTAACTGGAAGGTTGCTTGTTCAAATCCCAATGCTGACCCTGCACTCCGACCATCCAAAGGAATTGCGAAAAGACCATTTTCCTCTTGGGGATTAACAAAGCATATCAAAATGAAAATAAATAAGTAACTCAACGCTCCTAAATCATAAAGTCAGGATTTGGTTGATACACTTTTGGCAGCCATGACAGAACAGGCAGTCGAAACTCCTAAATTACCACTGCTGTGACGGAAAAACTTCAGGAGTGGTCTCCCCTCGACTTTCTCATATACTCAGATATGGGAATGGACATTTGAGGAGTAAACCGCAAGACAAGGATTATGTTTTTACCAGTAACGGCGTACTGCACTCGACGTGAGAGTTCCTAGTTTTCATCCTCATTCTTTCTCTGTAAGTTTATCATTCGTTTGCTCAGAGGTTGATGCGCTTGCTGTTTCCTGAGCAGCTCTTCTTTTCTCCACTCTAGCGGCCCGCTTCTTCTCTTCTTTCGTTGTCATCTTTTCGCGTTAAAACTAATTAAGTTAGTTTTTGTGTTGCAATTATTTACTACTTTTTCTTAATTTTTCACTTAAGCTGGCACTTAAGTGTTCAATCTGCCTCAGGAATCCATATTACTAACCGAAAAAGGTAAACCGGATGGCATGGACGCAGGTACACGGCGATGGGACCATGAGACGTACTGCGCAGGCGCGTACAGCGCACGTCTCATAAACCGCAAGCGAAGTTGTATCCACCGCGCACAAAGGAGTCACGGCCCAAAAACGAAAGAGCTCAACTGACGTGGATGAGAAATGAAGCAACAACGCGCTCATAGCTAACGACTACTGACATAGCCACACAAAAAAGAGGATTCTGCGCTGCAGCCCAGATTCAAACGGAAGAGGCTACGGAGGCCCCACAGGTCCACAATGAGTGAAGGCGCAGGCGTCACCGCCATATTGTGAGTGGCACTACTGCGGAAGGCACAGGCGTCACCGCCATATTGTGAGTGGCACTACTGCGGAGTGAAGTTAGGAATAATGTGCTGCTTGGGATTGTACAAACCGCTGAATGCTTTACACCGAATGCAAACACAATACAGCTCAACGATACAAACACGAGCCCACCTGGATAAGATCAATGAACGCAGGCGCTTACAACGCGCGTCTGAAACTGCGGAAGCAAACCAGGCACGGGTTCAAAACGAACGAGCTCGACTGACGGATATACAAACTCGAGCCCGCCTGGATAAAATCAATGAACGCAGGCGCCTACAACGCACGTCTGAAATGCCGCAAGCAAAGCGGGCACGGTTCCAAAACGAACGAGCTCGACTAATGTATTTCAGGATACCCAACGCCGGGGGTAGGCGAGCGAATCAAGCAGGGGGCAGAGCCCCCCTTGTGATTTAAGATATGAAGAGGCAGGGGAAGTGACCGTGAAGGTGGTAGGGAATGAGAACGATGCACGTACGCATGCGCCACACGGCCGCCTTGCTGCGCGCTGCAGAGAGTTGAATCTACAATAAAATAAAATTAAAATAAAAAGAATAATAAACATCATTACCCCGAAAGCGGGTAGTAGACATCACATAGTATATGTGTACCAAATTTCAGAACAATAGGTGAAACGGTTTGTGAGCTACAAGTGATTTAAAATTCTGGACAGACAAACAAACAGCCACGGTAGCGTATTATATAGGAAGATATTACTAGGGGGCTTTACCACCTGCTCGCTTCGCTCGCCAACCCCTGTTTTTGTTTTTCCAGATACACACTTAAAGATTTTTTTTTTCTTTGAATTGTTGCTATTTCATTAGTTTCACTTTTATTTCAGAACTTCTGTAAAAACAATATTTGGAATCTTTCGAGTCCCAACATGCTGAATCTTTTTTAATGAGGTTAGTGAGACGTGTGTTTAATGACTTTGTACCATAATTCAGGATCGGTTTCTCTGTTTGGAATTTCAGCACAGACAAAGTGATCGACGTCATCCGCAGTTAATAATTTTTTTTGCAAAATAACCAATAAATGCATTTGAGGTAAACTCCGTTTTTGAAATTCTCTGACTTAAACTTCATAGCCTTACAATATTTACATACTTCTGACATATCATATATTCGATCTCTATTCACCTTTTCGTTATTTCTCAGAGTAATAATTTCTCTTTCTTTGCGCTAATGCGATATTTCTTTCTTCGTTTTGACACGGTCATTTTTTTCTGCTTTCATATTCTGTATCTTGCTCTGCATGTGTTTTGTGCCTACGTTTTTTTTGAGTCTTTTGAATTCCAGTTGTCATTATCTCTAATCTGCTCTGCATGTGTTTGGCCCCTTTGTTTTTTAACCTTTTTATGACGTTTTACTTTGTTTTCTACTTTGTCTTTTATTTCTGATCTCACTTTATCCTGCTTTTTTTTTTAATGACACCTGGTCCGAGATGATTATTTTCCCTTTTTCGAGTAATAATTTCCATTTGTTTGCACTGCTGCGATCTTCACTTTCTTTTTTTTTTATACTTCCTAATTTTAGTACTTTCATATTCTTTAACTTTCGCCACATGTGTATCGCGCCAACTATTTTTTTTTTGAGCCTTTCGAATTTCACTGCTTTCATAATCAACGTCCGGATTGGACGTGCTTTTTTTTCAATTCCACTTGTTCCGGACTGATAATTATTTCCTTATTTTCTGAATTTGCACCTAGATTATTCTTTTTCTTTTTTGTCTCTCCAACGCTTTTGAGTCTCTTTTCTCCAGTGCTGCTTTCTTCTTTGCTTTGTCGTCAACGTTTCATTTATAACGTATTGTCCTTATACGCTTTATATGCGCCGAGAGCCCTGGATCTGTGTGTGCTCAAAGCCTTACACTCACACGACTGAGTGTTTTGCTGCCCATTGTCTTATTTGATATTGGTTTTAAGTAGGGCGTGTCTTGCAAGAATCTCATGTTCTACGTCAGGGGTGTCGAACTCCAGGCCTGGTGGGCCGCAGTGGCTGCAGGTTTTCATTCTCACCCTTTTCCTAATCAGTGACCAGTTTTCACTGCTAATTAACTCCTTTTCCCTTCATTTTAATAGCCCTGTTTTTAAGGAGTCAGTCCTCTGAATTGATTCCTTTCTTCATTAAATGGCAGCCAAACAGAAATGAGATGTGAAACGAGCCAACAGATGACCAGCTAAACCGGGATTTCAAACTCCAACCAATTTCACTCCAACCAGTCTCTTAATGAGAAGCTGATTCTTGCTGTTAATTAAGCCCGTTATTTAATTCAATGGCTTGTTGCTGCTCTCATTCTGCCACAGCAGACATTTCCAAATCTGGTGATTTTTCGTTTTTTTCTAAGAACATTGTCAAAATGTTTTGGTGACCTGAGAGATCAACCTTACTGAGACCTTCACCTTTCTTTATTTTCGGATATTGTGTGATGGGCACAGGTGAGCTGGTCATATGGTGGCTTGTTTGATGTCTCACTATTGTTTGGCTACTAATTAAGGAAAAAGAGACAATTAAGGGGCCTGAGTCAAGTTAATTAAAACTAAAGCAAAACGAAGTTAATTAGCAGTAAAAACGGCTCACTAATGAAGAAGATGGTTAGAATGAAAACATGCAGCCACTGCGGCCCTCGAGGACCGCAGTTCGACACCTGTGTTCTACGTCATCGCAAGATGGTCCTGGGTCAATCTCTTTAGTCTCGCGGGTCTTTTAAATGTCTTCCGTGATCTTAACGTGAAGATCACGTATCGTCACTGTGCTGTTTCTCTCCAAGATTTTTTTTTATAAATAGAGAGAGATATGCACATTATTACAACACTGCTTAGCAAACACAGTTTAATTGAATCTAAGCAAGACCATATGGTAAATATAAAGAAAATGAACATTGATGAGTAAAGGTAGGTAGTGAATGAGAGCAGTTGGATAATACTGTATACAGTAATCCCTCCTCCATCGCGGGGGTTGCGTTCCAGAGCCACCCGTGAAATAAGAAAATCCGAGAAGTAGAAACCGTATGTTCATGTGGTTATTTTTATATATTTTAAGCCCTTATAAACTCTCCCACACTATTATAAACATTTCATGCACAATTATACAGCATAAACCCTTTGTATTCTCTTAGATATTAGGTAAGATTCGTTGAAATTATGTATGTAAACACAGTAAAACCTAAATATTATTTTAAAGATATCAAGCGTCTCCGATATCACATATGTTACAGCCATTACGACAGACAGGCCACCAGCAATAAATACGTACAATGCAAGAAAAATTGTATACAATAAAATGTGTGTACAGTGACACTAAACTATGTACATGTAATAAGAACTGTACGTAAATAATTAATTATGGTTACTCACCAACAATGACACGACGACTTGTCCGATAACGATGAGTTTAATTTTACTGCACAACAAAGGATAGCGTTACAGCTCTTCTAAAGGAGCCTCTTCAGGCGACTGTGTAGCACCGCCGTTGTTCTCCTTCCAGCACTCTTCAATCCAAATCCCTAAAGCAGATTCCATCCAGACTACTGCCTTACAACGTCCACTTGCAACTCATTTTGCACCCTGGTTAAAAGACACTGCGGCCGTAGATCTTATATGCTTTTCCTCCTTTTTAAATAAAAAGAATCGTGGACTCATTTATGCTGTAATGGTGTCCTGCAGCGGTGTAGCTGTTTCCTTCCTTCATCATATCCAAAACTTTTACCTTTTCTGCAATCATTTGCATCTTCTGTTGGCGCTTGTGCACGTTAATGCTGAATGAGTGAGATTAGTACTTCCTGGTTAATGCAGCACTCCGTCGCTGAGCCAATCAGCAGCACACAGGAACTTAACCGCATGCTCTGATTGGGTAGCTTCTCAGCCATCCACCAATAGAGTCCCTTGTTTCAATTCAAACGCGTCCCTTGTTTGAATTCAAATGGGCAAATCAACTGAGGAAGCACACGTACTGTAGACCGCAGACATCCGCGAAGCAGTGAAAAATCCGCGATATATATTCACATATGCTTACATTTAAAATCCGCGATGGAGTGAAGCCGTGAAAGACGAAGCGCGATATAGCGAGGGATCACTGTATTTGTATTCAGGATCAGAATGCTGTATTTGTATTTGTTGTGTGCATACACTTAAAATGTACAAAGCTTCTACTGACATTATCATATCTGAGTATAACAGCTTGATGCCCAGCAAACCAATTTAGTTTAAATCTGTTAAAAATATTCTTCATTAAAATGTGGCATTAGGGTTCACTGTCTCCTCAGATACCTCAAATAGAGCATAGCATGCTGATTTTTTGAAAGTGTGCAAACTCCCTTTTAAAAAATCAGGAGTGGTCTCCCCTCGACTTTCTCATATACTCAGATATCCATCCATCCATCCATTACCCAACCAGGGTCACGGGGGTCTGCTGGAGCCAATCCCAGCCAACACAAGGCGCAAGACAGGAAACAAACCCCGGGCAGGGCGCCAGCCCACCGCAGTATACTCAGATATGGGGATGGATATTTGAGGAGTAAACCACACGACAAGGATTATATTTTCATATTATGTGCATTAAAGAACCACTCAACAACAAATCAAATCAAATCAAAATATTGAACAGTTATTACAAAAGTAAAGTTGAATAAATTGGACTCTGCACCTGCATGAATAAAAAATTTGCCATGATAATTTTATTTTGGCGAACAATTCAGGTAAATTAACCACTTTCATTAAGCGGGAAGTGAGTCAAAAGTTGCAAGACTTTAGTAATGTGTGTAATGTAATACTTGTGCAAGAAATTAAATTACGTAAAGCAAAAACGTTCTCAAATAGTTACATATTACCATTTGAACGTCAAACGGAAAATTGTGATTATCTCGAAAACCGGTCGTTTTTCGAAAAAATGCAAAGCGACAAAAAAATGCTTAGAATGTGGTGCTTTACCATAATATGATGTGAAACTATCAAATTTTTTAATATTTTTGGGAAAACATTTCAGGTAAAGTACCACGTCCGGTTAGCACAAATAGCTCAAAAGTTGATAGAAATCTCGTTTTGTACCTAATACTTGTATGAAAAATTTATGAATGAGGACTGAAGTTACCGTTTTTACACACACACACAAAATTCCAAAAATGGCATTTTCAGACTCAAGGAGGTCTAATACATTGAGATTCATCAAAATCTACAAATCTAATTTTTTGGACGATTCCAATACTTCCCCTATGCTTCATATACGAGAAAGTCAGGGAGGTCTAAAAGGTTGAGATTCGTCAAAATCCTGACATCGAATCTTTGTACGATTCCAATACTTCCCCTATACTTTGCATATGAAATAGTCAGGAAGGCCTAAAACGCTGAGAATCATCAAAATCTCGAGGTCGAATTTTTGGACGATTCCAGTACTTTCCCTATGTTTTGTATAGGAGGAAGTAAAAAAGAAAACTCTTTACTGTCAAAGTGAAATTAACAGTGGTCTAAACTAACTACAAAAATAAAACACCAAACAATTCACCTCCGAAGTCTTGGAAGTGGTAAGCAGGTGCCAGTCTGTGTGCTCAGGTCTTTCTCTGTCTGCTCCGCCATTTTTCTCCATTCAGAACTACTCAGGCTCTGTCAGGTGTCATGGAGATCGCGAGTGAACGGCCTCTTTGTGAGGTCCGGCCACAAATCTTACATTGGACTGAGCTTCATGGCTTGAGATAATGTGCAGTGTTAACAGAGTATTCGGATCAATGGTGGTCTTAACAGACCCCAGAACCTTCTTGTAGCCAATTTCAGCTTTTCCGAAGTGTCTTTGGCCTGGATGTCCTGTGCGTTTTGTCTCTTTGCCACTTCCCATAAGATACCAACGCCCCCGGGCATAGATGTCTCTCCAATGTCATCCACTGTTAAGCTTGTGTCTCCTTCAGAATTCTTGGGGGTCTCCTGCTGGCCACCCCAACTCGTCGTCTTCTCTTCAGTGTCTGTGAACGGCCTGCTCTGATACACAGACTGGATATTCAATGACTTGAGGAGATTTTTCTTGTCACTTGTGCTTTCATGGAGTTGCTTATTATTGTCTTCTGTGGCCTTCATTGTGTAGGTGAGCCCACCATACTGACAGCTGGGCCTTCCACATTCAGGTGCATTTAGACGACAATCAAGTGAAAGCCCCGAAGGGTGACCTCCTCTATCTGGGAAGTCTAAAACCAATGAGCTGCCCCAGTGAGTTGTCACATTAGAGGGGGTGAAGACCTCATGAGGTCAATGATATGGAGTTTTAGATTTCTTATTAATTTAGACAACTTTGCAGAGGATCTTCTCCCAGTGCTCATTAAAGTTTCTTTTTTTGGGGGTCATAATCAATAATTCGATGTTGTACAACAATAAAATGTGAAAACGTTTTACAAGCTCCGTGAACATGAGCCGATGCCGCCGTGTTATTTTAAAATCATCAAATCAGCCAACTCACTACCAAAAAAAATAAATAATAGCTGCGGATGAGGGTCCCCTGCACTGAATTCATTTCACAAGTCCTACAAATGGCAGGGATTTCCATAACAGAATCGCCT
The DNA here is from genome assembly GCF_900747795.2 of Erpetoichthys calabaricus. NCBI lineage: Eukaryota > Metazoa > Chordata > Cladistia > Polypteriformes > Polypteridae > Erpetoichthys > Erpetoichthys calabaricus. The sequence goes on from NC_041406.2 coordinate 9,664,203, forward strand.
GATTCCGCTGTCCCCCTTTCAGGTGAAGTCATTGCTCTCGATGCCACAGAAGAGTCCCAAACGTTTGCTGTTGTTTCTTTTTTTTTTTTTTTTTTTTACTTCTGAACCACAGGCTCTCCTCTGTGCTCTGCTAGTAGCCATTGAACCCGAGACCGATGGCAACCAGTGTGTTTTTAGAAGGTCACACCGGGGTAAAGAACTGAACTATGGTCCGGCCAAGCTGGATTTATCTAGAAGCAGCCAGCAAGAGTGTACCGTCATGGAGGTGCTGGACGTGTTCTTTGGTCTTCATTGTGAGGGTCAGGTCACCATACTGATCCACCACAAGTTGGGCCTTCTACATTCAGGTGCATTTAGACGACAAGTCGAGCGAAACCCCAGACAGGTGACCTCCAATGAACTAGTGATGGGACGTCTAACACTACTTGGTAGCACCAGGGAGGATTTAGGGCTGTTATATTAAAAGGGGGGTGACAATTTATGCCACCGATTGATTTGTGTTTTATATTTGTCATTAATTCACTGAGATCTTTGTCTCACTTTGACCTTAAAATGGCAAATTAAACCCACTAGGATTCAATTTTGCATTAAAAAATACAATCTGAAGACTTCCTAGGTGGTGCACACTTTTTATATCCCCTGTATCTGCCCCCTTCCTAATGCAAATCACTGTGCCAGGTGGCATTACAAACAACAAGACAGACGGCCCAACGCACTTGCCTGGGTCGTAGCCTGAACGGACTTGTGAAGGCGAGAGGAGATGACACGACCTGAGGGTCAGGCCTCACTGCAGCAAATCGATCCGATTTCCCAAACTCTGCCTTGTGAAGGTCTGCGGTTGGCTTGTGTTGCTCAGCTGCAGAGCGCCAGTGCCGCAGCTTTTGTATCACCTTGGAAACAGAGGCCCTTGGAGCCCGCCGCGCATGTGAAGCCTGCCTGCCTGCTTGGGTGCCCACTTGGGAATGCTGCCAGGCTGACTGTTGTGTCCTGAACGCCCCACAAAAAGAAAAAATAAGAAAGAAAAAGATACCACCCTCTCTGTGAATCCTTGGGTCCTGCTGGTTTGACTTTGTGTTGTCCCGAATGAGGTGCATGACCTGCATTGTGAGGGAGCGTCAGTAACGGCACTAAAGCCATGTGGCACGATTACCCAAGGGTGATCCGACTCACAGGACCCTCATTGTTAAGGACCAGGCCAAGGAGACGCCCACTTAACACCTGGCTGTAGCACATGGATGTGTGGGACTGCCAACCGGGATCCCGAGCTGTTTTGTCGTGGGGAGGGTGGCAACGTGCTGTACCAGTGCCTGCTCCCCAACCTGACCTGACCGGACATTTCCCCCTCCAGTTTGCTGTAAGCACGTGTGAAGCGGAGAAGGCGCGCAGGAAGCAACGGACATGTGCAGACTACTCGCACCCAGTTAAGGTATTCTTTTTATATTATTGGTTTGTCGTTGTTTGTTGTACTTGCTCTGTTTACAGATTTAGCTTTTATAATTTCATTGTACTGGCACAATGACAATAATAATTATAAAGAATTATATACCGTATATACTCGTGGAAAAGTTCTCCCATGGATAAGTCGGGAGTTAATTTTACGGTATAATTTCTGGTATTTTATAATGTCGTTCGTATAAGTCAAATGCAGAAAACTCACTCTATTGGTCCAAGAGATTACGATATGCTAACGCCCACCTGAGAGAGTAACAGAGCACACGGCCTTTATTTTTTATGTGGGTGCGGCAATTCGCTGTATCAGCGTGTGCTCCTAACCTCTCTCTCTATTGTGCCTACGTGACCACATGGTGATACCCAAACTATTCAGAAGCGACGTTTGCACTGATTTGTGTTTTTTGTATCTCACACCCTCATACACCTTTATCGTAAATGCATCCCTTATCTACGATGGAGTGTTCGTTCAGAAGAAAATATGAAGCTGGTTTTAAATTAAACATCGTTGAAGTAGCGAAAGAAACTGGTAACTGTGCTGCTGCCAACAAAATTCAATGCGTCTGAGAAACTGATTGGAGGAGGCAAGAACATGTAAAAAAAATGATAATAATTAAGTGTCACATTTTTGAACGGGCGTACAAGTCAGGGTCTGATTTTATGATCAATTTTTGGGGTTTCAAGACCCGACTTATACGTGAGTATATACGGTAGTGCTGTTCTCACTACTCAAAGCTCTCTTCATGCAGGGAGGACCCAGGAAGTGAACCCACAACCTCCTTACTGTAAAGCAGCAGCAGCTCTACCACTGCGCCAAGGCTTCCTTCCTTCCATCCTTGGTTACATGGCCACATAGCATACCTCTGTCAGCCTGAATTCTCAGAGACCAATCACCAGGTTTCAGGTTTACCTTAGATCCTCAAATGAATGTCTGCTTAGAATTCCAAGAGCTAAACTTAAAAGAAGTGGTGAGGCGGGCGGCCTTCTGCTGTTATGCACCTAAAATCTGGAATAGCCTGCCAATAGGAATTCACCAGGCTACTACAGTGGAGCACTTTAAAACACTGCTGAAAACACATTACAGTAATCCCTCCTCCATCGCGGGGGTTGCGTTCCAGAACCCCCCGCGAAAGGTGAAAATCTGCGAAGTAGAAACCATATGTTTATATGGTTATTTTTATATTGTCATGCTTGGGTCACAGATTTGCACAGAAACACAGGAGGTTGTAGAGAGACAGGAACTTTTCAAACACTGCAAAAAAAACATTTGTCTCTTTTTCAAAAGTTTAAACTGTGCTCCATGACAAGACAGAGATGACAGTTTTGTCTCACAATTAAAAGAATGCAAACATATCTTCCTCTTCAAAGGAGTGCGCGTCAGGAGCAGATAATGTCAGAGAGAGATTGAGAAAAGCAAACAAATTAATAGGGCTATTTGGCTTTTAAGTATGCGAAGCACCGCGGCACAAAACTGTTGAAGGCGGCAGCTGACACCCCCTCCGTCAGGAGCAGGGAGAGAGAGAGAGAGAGACAGAGAAAAACAAACAATCGAAAATCAATACGTGCACTTCGAGCTTTTAAGTATGCAAAGCACCGTGCAGCATGTCGCTTCACGAAGCAGCTGCACAGAAGGGAGCAACGTGAACATAATCTTTCAGCATTTTTAGACGAGCGTCTGTATCGTCTAGGTGTGCGAACAGCCCCCCTGCTCAATCCCCCTACGTCAGGATCAGAGAATGTCAGCGGAAGAGAGAGAGAGAGAAAAGTAAGTTGGGTAGCTTCTCAGCCATCTGCCAATAGCGTCCCTTGTATGAAATCAACTGGGCAAACCAACTGAGGAAGCATGTACCAGAAATTAAAAGACCCATTGTCCTCGGAAATCTGCGAACCAGCAAAAAATCCGCGATATATATTTAAATATGCTTACATATAAAATCCGCGATAGAGTGAAGCCGCGAAAGGCGAAGCGCGATATAGCAAGGGATTACTGTACTTTAACATGGCTTTCTCATAACTTCATTTTAATTTAATCCTCATGCTCTGCATATTCAATTAATTATCATTATCATTCCTGGTGGCTCCGTAATCCATATTTACCCCTACTTTCTCTTCTGTTCTTTTTCTGGTTTTCTGTGTTGGCGATCTGCACCACCATCACCTGATCAAAGCACCGTGATGTCCCCACATTGATGGATTAAAGGCCAGAAGTCCAAATGACCATCATCATCATCATCAAGTTCTTCCATGAGAACCCTGAATACAATGAGGAATGATCATTTATGAATGCCTAGAGGGGGCTGGGTGGTCTTGTGGCCCCCTGCAGATTTTATTTTTTTTTCTCCAGCCGTCTGGAGTTTTTTTTTTGTTTTTTTTCTGTCCTCCCTGGCCGTCAGACCCTTACTTTTATTCTATGTTAATTAGTGTTGTCTTATTTTAATTCTTACTTTGTCTTTTTTCTCTTTCTTCATCATGTAAAGCACTTTGAGCTACATTACTTGTATGAAAATGTGCTCTAGAAATAAACCAGTAAGCCCGCGATTCTCCAAAGAATCACAAATCCAAGAATGGCAATCACTTTCTGTTCCCTCCAATATGTGGAGGGATGCAATATCATGGAGGGTGGGTGCGTCCTAGGACATTTTTCATTTAATTAAATAAACATATTTGTACCAAAGCGGTTTCTTTTGGAGCTGTGACTCATCTGGTTCTGGTGTTTCAGAAGCGCGTTGTAGGCGCCTTCGTTTATTGTTTTTATCCATGCAGTGTCTTTTTTGTTTTTCTATGGCTGTGTCGTCAGCTAGAAGTCGTTTGCTGACGGCGGCGGATTCGCGTGCTGAAGTGACCATGGTGGCGGATCCGGGCATGGAGGGCTACATTACTAAACGAAGGTGGCATATGCGGTGGTGTGGGCGGTCGTCTGTGGTTGTGTCGTTAGGTAGAAGTCGTTTACTGTTAGTAATCATAATCCAACTTACTTTTAATACTGAATTACCGTCATGTGATTCAAATATGCCACACTGACTGCTGGCACAGTGGATTAGAGCAAGTTTAGTTTATAAGTTGTGTTGTTTGGGCGCCATGTACTGACTCTGGGAAGTACGGGCTCGGTTTTGTATTACTAACCGGTGAGCTCTTTCCATTTGGAGCCGTGACTCCTTTGCCTCTGCTGTGTCAGAAGCGCGTTGTTGGTGCGGTCTCGTTTTTGTTTTTCTGTGGCTGTGTCGTTAGGTAGACGTCGTTTACTGTTAGGAATCATAATTCAACTTACTTTTAATGCTGAATTACCGTCATGTGATTCAAATATGCCACCCAGACTGCTGGCACAGTGGATTAGAGCAAGTTTAGTTTACAGGTTGTGTTGTTTGGGCACCACCTACTGACTCTGGGAAGCCGCTTTATCCACGCGGTCTGGTCTTTGTTGTTCTGTGGCTGTGTTGTTAGGTAGAAGTCGTTTACTGTTAGGAATCATAATCCAACTTACTTTTAATACTGAATTACCGTTATGTGATTCAAATATGTGCTGTTTGGGCGCCACCTACTGACCCTGGGAAACCGCTGGGTTTGACTCTGGGGCGCTGAGGCGCAGTGCGCATGCGCGTCGGTGCGTCCGCCGTCCGTGCATAAATTAAACTGTCGTTTAGTAATATAGATCTTGTTATTGTTTTTGTAAAATTAAAACACCAAAACGATGAAGTGTGCAGATAAAGTGAAGGGGTCTGAATACTTTCTGAGTCCACCTCAGGTTGGGGTTTGCTATTAAAGGTGCTTTATAAAATTCACAGTTTACTGCACGGCACGTCTTCTGGTTTCTCCTAGTAGTCACAATACGTGTAAAACAGTGGCTCTCAAACTGTGGGGCAGGACCCGCTAGGGGGGCGCCAACATGTGAAAAAAAGAAAACAAGAATCGACAATATGAAAAATACATCTATTGAAACCAAAACAAATTAACTTAAACTACATTCTGATACCAGAAAAATAAATATAGAGTTAGATAAATGTCGATAAAAGTTAAGTAGGTATAATAAAATATGCATCTATGATATATCATTAATTAAAAAAGAACAAATTGGCATTAGTGGGCTCCTTTCAAAAAAAAGTTAGGGGGGCACGATTAAAACTGTTATGAAAACTCGGGTCGCAAATACTTAAAGGTTGAGAAATGCTGGTGTGAAAGATGTTTATGGGGTCATCACTGTAAAAAAACAAGGCAGCACGCAGTCGACATTTTCCAGGGTTCAGGTCAGTGTTTCATTAACAGCCCCGAGATACGACGACCAAAAACAAAAACAAAATGCAAACAACATTTTTAAGGAGTTTGTTTCTGTCCAAGTGCCGCATTCTTTAAATATTTGCTCTGAAGATCTTGCAACTGGCAGGCAGCTCTGCCAAAATAAACTTTTTTCAAACCCGCACTTTCAAAGTAGCACTAAGGCCCAAATGTCGAGAAGGTTGAGACAAAGAATCACAAACTGCAACGCCTGCAAAGTAAAACGGAGTGCGGCTTCAGGGTTGGTAAATGCCAAACAATCACAACCCCATCTTGCCTGAAGAAGGGGGCCTGAGTTCCCTCGAAAGCTGGCATATCGTAATCTTTTTAGTTAGCCAATAAAAGGGGTCATTTGGCTTGACTTCTCACTAAACCCATCAAACAAAAGCAAGAAGGCACCCTGAAGATGAAACACACAAACACACAGAAATCCAATTCCAGGTCACTGGCGGCCAGAAATATTGGGTACGAGGATGTAGTCAACCCTGGATGGGGCCCCTCACATAAACAGACCTGCACCGGGCATGATGTCGGGGCACCACTGAACTCAACCCACGTGTTTGGGCATCTGAGAGGAAAACCAAAGTAGCTGAAGAAACACAAACACACAGAAACACAAATTGGCAGGAATGGCGACTGAGGTCAACTCAGATCTTCTAACCAAGAAACAGAAGTCACAGGAACAAAATCCATTGACGTTATCCTAAAGCATCCACTCACCCACTACATCCAACCCTATGCCACCCAGTTCAGGATCATTCATGCGGCATACTGTCAGATTGGTAGAGAAGACCAGTAGCTGCAGTGTCCAGTCCATTCAGGACTAACACATCAGATCATCATGGATCCCTCCTAATGTGGCCTTCCTCATGGTAAGCACGTTCAACTAATAAAAGCCAGGACAGCAAGGTACAAAAAAACTGCACAGTAGTGGCCATTAATCTGTGTTCTCTATAGGCTTCCTCTCCACTTCATTCTTTTGTTTTTTCACTTTTTTACCAAAATGAACGTTACGGCGGCGCATTAGTAGCGCTGCTGCCTCACAGTAAGCAGACCAAGATGTGTGTCCCGGGTCTTCCTCACATGGAATTTGCATGCCCTCCCTGTGTCCTGTTTCCGCCCCTTGTCCAAAGACATGCAGGTCAGGCGAACTGGAGACACTAAATTGACCTGTGTGTGTGACTGCTGTGTGTGTTGTCACACACATGCACATGGGAGGCAGCTATAGGGCCTGAATGAAGGTAATTCCACACCAGACCAGGGGGTTGGCGGAGTCTGCTGATCCTATCTACTAAACTGCTAAAAACACATTGTTGTAACATGGCTTTCTCATAGCTTCATTTTAGTTTAATCCTGATACTCTATATATGCATTGAATCATCATTATCATTCATCATGGCTCCCAAATCCGTACTAACCCCTACTTTCTCTGCTGTTCTTTTTCCGGTTTTCTGTGGTGGCGATCTGCAACACCACCACCTGATCAAAGCACCATGCAGTCCCTACATTGATGGATTGAAGGCCGGAGGTCCACATCACCATCATCATCATCAAGTTTTTCCATGTGAAGTATGAAAATCGTGAAGACTGATTGAGATCATTAATGTTAGGGGGGCTGGGTGGTCTCGTGGCCTCGGAACCCCTGCAGATTTTGTTTTTTTTTTTTTTTCTCCAGCTGTCTGGCCATCGGACCTTACTTTTACTCTATGTTAATTAGAATTGCCTAATTTTATTTCTTATATCCATCCAGCTATCCATTATCCAACCCGCTATATCCTAACACAGGGTCACGGGGGTCTGCTGGAGCCAATCCCAGCCAACACAGGGCGCAAGGCAGGAACAAATCCCGAGCAGGGCACGCGCACACACACACACACACACACACAAAGCACACACTAGGTACAATTTAGGACCGCCAATGCACCAAACCTGCATGTCTTTGGATTGTGAACGGAAACCCACGCAGACACAGGGAGAACATGAAAACTCCACGCAGGGAGGACTAGGGAAGCGAACCCAGGTCTCCTTATTGTGAAGCATATTTCTTATATATTTTGTCTTTTTTTTCTTTCTTCATCCTGTAAAGCACTTTGAGCTACATCATCTGTATGAAAATGGCCTCTAGAAATAAATAGTGTTGTTGTTTCTCTCTTTCCACTGCAGACCGATTATGGGAAATCCCGCCTACTCCCGATGACATCACTTCTGATTCCAGCCCAGGCCCTGATGACCTCACTTCCTCTACTCTCTTTTAAAACCGCCATCTTTGCCTCATCAAGTCAGTTCTGTTTTGGGCACAATATGTACTCTTTATTCAACATTTTTGCAGCCTGGAAAAATTATACATGTGGCTACCCCAAACCTTTCTGCAACTCTTTTGTCTCATCCTTGACAGTGTCGTGTGTGTGTGTGTGTGTGTGTGTGTGTGTATTTACCTTCTGATGGTCCAGCATCATCTCCAGAATTTGTTTCTACTTTCTGCCATCTGCTAGCTGGAAGAGGCTACAGCGCCCCCTGGCTGCAACACTGCATTAAGTGAGTTAGAAAAAGACATGACAATGACAATATTGGACTTTGCTCGTTGTCACTGTACTGTTTCTGTACAGCCATATACACAATTTGTTGTCTTTATTGTCTCATATTTTGTTGTACTTATATCTCCGTGTTACAGTGGCCAATGAACTTTCACCTAGTCAGGCACAGCCATATTTTTCATCTTTACGTGTCAAGTAAAATTCCTTGCACACGTTTGTGCTTGCCGATTAAACTCGATTCCGATTCTGATTCGGGGTCAGAACGCTCAAAGAAATACGAGTTAAGGGGCGACACAATCAAAGTGTTGAAATGTATGAAGGGCTGTTACTTTACCGACTCGACCAGATCGAACAGAGGCTGGCGCGTGAGTGAGGAGGGCCCCGTCTGCTTCCCCCTCCCCTCGGCTGGCAGCCTCTCTCTCAGATTGGCGCGAATAAATCGGTGCCGCAAGTGAACAATGATGTGATGAGAGAAGTCGCAAAATCAACCGGAATGTTCAAGCAAATTAGAAAAAAAACCCGATCTAAATCCGTTAAGTCAGACAGACAGACGGACGATGGCTTTTATACATATCTCACACGCTTCCACTTTCATCACGTTACCAAAACCAAACTGACCAATCAGATTGCTCTGAAAAATAGACACACAGACCTCAGCGTTTTATTACACAGTAGACATGGATTGGCTAAAACCTGGGACTTTGAAATATAAATCCAGCACTGTCCGACTTTCCTTCTAGGTGGACAGGATTGAGGGAGACAAGAAGATTCCAATAGGGACAGTGTAAACCCCCCCAAACCCGAGGGAACAGAGAGAAAGCCCCAGACGCAGACCTGCGGGTAAAACCAACAAATAGGACACGGCCTGGTAGCTCAGAGTAGCAGTATGAGAATCAGCGAGCAACACAGAAAAGAGGCCGAGGAGCAGTCAGGTGGGACAGGGTGGTGTTTCTGCTGGGCTTTTGGTGGTCTTTCTTAGGGCATCGCCGCCAGAGCAATACAGTCACTTAAATGTTGGTGGGAGGTTGGGTTCTGATAAAAGCCCCTGCTCGGCCAACTAATTTAAAACTTGAATTTTTTGTGCCAACTATTCTTTACACTGTGGGTTGTTATCGTACGTTTCACAAGTACAAGAAGAAAAAAGAAAAATGGTAATTGTAATGTGGAATTTATGGTAATGAGTGGCCAGAGGTGGTCCTTTATATCTCTGACTTTGCCAAAGTGGTCCTTGTTCCAAAACACTTGGGAGACCCGCTGCTCGAGTTCACCCATTTTTATATCTACTGTAATAAATTAGGCCGTTCTGAACGTTTTTCCTTCTCCATTTCCTCTTCCTTTGTCTCGCCATGCTCCATTTGGCCAGAAAGGAGTCTGCCAGATTGAAAATGATGAAGCTAATTTAGAATGAAGTGGGCAGCCAGTCGCCAGTATGTGCTCAAGCAGAAATGAAATAAAACTCAAGATTAATGAATGAAACGATTCTAGGCTGACCTGAACTCTTGGCTTTTTTTGTTCCCTTGTGCCCACAGAACGCTCAACACCCACCTATACCACCAGTCTATTGTGACCGTGATCACAATCAGCGGCAGTACAGTACCCTTTATAGGGTGTTTCTCGACCACCGTGGGGTGCAGGCTGCGGAGTGCGGAGAGGTGGCTCGGAGGCTAAGGATCTGCGCTGGTATCGGGAAGGTTGCCAGTTCGAATCCCCGTCACTGCCAAAAGAGATCCTACTCTGCTGGGCCCTTGAGCAAGACCCTTAACCTGTAATTGCTCCAGGGGCGCTGTACAATGGCTGACCCTGCGCTCTAACCCCAAGGGGTATGCGAAAACTAACAATTTCCTAATACAAGAAATTGTATAAGGTGAAATAAAGAACAAAAAAAAAAAATGGTGGGTCACAAGTGACTATTGGATAAATTGGCAGTGGGTTGCTGCTCCAGCAGTTATGTTTGATCCTCTCAACAAGTAGGAGTTAACCCCTGGGGTCCTGAAGGCGGAAACCACTCAGAAGGTCACACTCGATTTGCCTTTGGCGGCACAGTGGCGCAGTGGTAGCGCTGCTGCCTCGCAGTTAGGAGACCCGGGTTCACTTCCCAGGTCCTTCCTGCGTGGAGTTTGCATGTTCTCCCCATGTCTGCGTGGGTTTCCTCCGGGCGCTCCGGTTTCCTCCCACAGTCCAAAGACATGCAAGTTAGGTGGATTGGTGATTCTAAATTGGCCCTAGTGTGTGCTTGGTGTGTGTGTGTGTGTCCTGCGGTGGATTGGCACCCTGCCCAGGATTGGTTCCCTGCCTTGTGACCTGTGTTGGCTGGGATTGGCTCCAGCAGACCCCCGTGACCCAGTGTTCGGATTCAGCGGGTTGGAAAATGGATGGATGGATGGATGGATGGATGGGTCACACAGATAATTATTTGGAGTAAAAGTGGGCCATGGTACCAGAAGGTTGAAAAACGCTGGTTTATGGCATGCAGATGTTTGCAAAAGGAAGGTACGAGAGTATAAATTCCAGCATGTATACAGTTGTGTATGTGTGGATTTACCTTCCACATCCTGTGCAGCTGAAGCAGAAACCCTGACCACCTTTAAGAAGGGTCTTGATGAGATTTTGGAACATCTTAGCTATTAGCTAAGCAGACGAGCCCCGTGCACTGAATGGTCTCCTCTTGTTTATCAAATTTCTTACATTATGTGCTGTTAGTTTAAATAGGGAGTCTAAACTGAATCAGTGTGTGTGAGTGAGTGTGCCCGGCTCTGGACTGGCACCCCATCCTGAATTTGTTCAGTTTTACAGCCAGCACTGCCAAGACACCCTTTAACACTTTCAGGGTTGATGTCGAGTTTTGTCAAAATTCAGGGCTAGAGGACGGTAATCAGCTGTAAACAAAGAAAAAAACTCACCCTTAAGTTTTAGTTTGACTCTCTTTGCTAGAAGGAAAGTTACATGGTTTTGCTGATTTAACCTCGATTCCCTACGCGTGCCTGAGTAGCAAAGAGCAAACAACCTCTAAAATGGCATCAACATCTGGCGAGACTAAAACAAATGTGCAAAGCAAAATACTCCATGGATGCTTTACGTAATTTTGCTGAATAGGACTTTTACTTCTCGCACTCCGAGTTTGATGCAAGTGATCAGCAGATGGATATCGAAAATGAATGTGCGGTACCGGCATCCTCTGATCGGTCCCCAGCTGATCGTGGGGCTGAACACGTTCGTGTAGCTGATGTGCCTACAGCAGCATTCGCCTGGGAGGACCACCACTTATGATGACAAGAAGTGCAAACCATATTGTGTCACACTGTGACCGCCACCGCCGCCCTCCTGCTGTGATGCCGAACATGCGCCAACAGCCACAGCACATAGCAGCAGACGTTTTATGCTGATTTATGTGAGAAACTGTTGCTTTGTGTGCTTACAGAAACCTGAGGTTTTTGGAAAAATAATTCAGCCCAGAAAGAGTTAAATTGGCCGGACTATACGGTGGGTATAGAAAGGAATCCCCCCACTTCGAAATATTCCCATTGTTTTTGCTTTACAGCCCTAAATGAAAACACACAAACCAATATTTTTTCCAGCTTTACTTACTCAATGCAATCTATAACATGCAAGTGAAAGATATCACAACTACAGTTCAGAAAAATGATAAAAAAATCAAAAACAAGAAATACTGAGATGAATAAAGGATCACCGCCCTCCTAAACTCAATCAGGTGTCAGTGCCCCCCATTTCCATTGCGGTTACTGGCTTCCTTCCACCTGTGATCAATTCTAATCCGTGTGATTAGTGAAGCTGTTCCTGGAGCATTCATTCTCTTGCTTGGTAGTGCAACTGACAGCAAACAACTGACTATGGGTGGCAGGACACTTTGAAAAGATCTCAGGGACAGAGTTGTGGACAGACACAAGGCAGGAGATGGAGACAGAAAAATCTCAAAGGCTTTATCAATCCCAAGGAGCTCAGTAAAGTCCATAATAAAGAAGTGGCAAGTGGTTGGTACTACTAGGACCCTCCCTGGACCCGGCCGTCCCTCCAAACTGGATGGAACAGCAAGGAGGAAACTGGTAAGAGAGGCTACCAAGAGGCCACTTTGAAGGAGTTACAGGATTTTACGGCAAAGAGTGGTCATTGTGTGCATGTGACAACAATTTCACAAGCGCTCCACAATTGTGGCTTATTTGGGAGGGTCGCAAGGAAAAAGCCACTTCTCAAGAAAGACCACATTAAGGCTCGTTTGAACTTTGCCAGAAAGCACCTTGAAGATTCTGATGCCAAGTGGAAAAAGGTCTTATGGTCAGATGAGACCAATGTCAAACTATTTAACCTCAATACCAAACGGTACACCAATGCAGCTCACCATCCACAACACACCATACCTACAGTAAAGCATCCTGTTGTGGGGGGCCTGGGGCTCTCATTAGGGTAGAAGGGAAAATGGATGGGGAAAAATACCATCAAATTCTTGAGGAAGACCTGCTACCCTCTGCCAGAAAGTTGAAGATGGGCAGAATGTTCAACTTTCAACATGACAACAACTCGAAGCACACAGCAAAATTGACCACCCAGTGGCTGAAGGAGAAAAAAGTGAATGTCCTGGTATGGCCAGTCAGAGCCCAGACCTAAATCACAGTGAAAATCTGTGGAACGATCTGAAGATAGCAGACCACCAACACTCACCAGCCAATCTGACTGAACGTGAACAGTTCTGTAAAGAAGAGTGGGCAAATATTACTCAATCTAGGTGTGCAAAGCTGATAGAGAAGAATCCCAACAGACTCAAGGCTGTCATTAAAGCAAAAGGGGATGAACAAAATGACATTGACATTGGGAGGTGATCCTTTATTCATTTCAGTAGGTCTTGTTTTTGATTTTTTATCATTTTTCTGAACTGTAGCTGTGATATCTTTCACTTGGATGTTATAGATTGCAATGAGTAAGTAAAGCTGGGAAGAAATTTTGGTTTATGTGCTTTCATTTAATAATAATAATAAGTTACATTTATTGTGCACCTTTCACAAACCCAAGGTCGCTTTACATACAGAGTAATCTTATGATTAGAAATACCAGAGAGTGAACCTGAGACAGAGACATTATTCAAGCCATTTGAACAAAGCAAGTCAAGAATATGACCCTGAGTATGAGTGGGGAAATAAATCCACATGCTGTGTCAAGTCAAAACAATCCAAAGTTGAGATAAATTCAGCTGTAAGAGAGCAGTTGACATCAACATGAATATTAAAAACACCAAGTAAAATTACAGCAGGGCAAAGAGATGAGATTACACTGAGAAGTTCATTAAATTCAGACAGAAAGTTCACCACAGATTTGGGAGAGCGATAAACTAACAACAGCAGTACAGGAGGGGAGGAAACCATTTTAACAGCAATATATTCAAAAGATGTGACTTCTAGATAGATAGATAGATAGATGGATGGATAGATGGATGGATGGATGACTGGCCACATATTCCGGCCCTCACCCCCAGGCCGCCAGGAGGAGCTCTCCCAACAGCATGGACGTGCCCCGAATTCCAGCAGGGCCTCATGGACTTTTTATACACAGCCCTGCTGAATACCTTGGGGACCACCGGGAGTCGCTGTAGGGAGGCTTGTGGACTCTTATGTGCCCTATAACCTGTAAGTACATCCTGGTCACTTGAACAGGAGAAATGACGTACTTCCAGGTTGAAGAAAAGGACTTTTACCCTGACCCAGAAGTAATAAGGACTTGTGGACTGTTGGGCAGGAACACCTCCGGGTCAGGGGGTATAAAAGGACTCTGGGAAAACCCAGACACTGAGCTGAGCTGGGAGGTAGGGTGGCTAAGTGTCTGGGAGCGGAGGAGAGAGAGTATTGTGATTGGTTTGTGGAGTACATGAATAGTGTGGAGTGGAGGGTGCTTTGTGCACGTAATTATTGTGCAATAAATAATAATTGTACTTTTACCTGGTGTTTGGAGTGGTACCTGAGGGTTCAAGAGGACGCTAAACGCCTCTACTGCTACAATAGATAGATAGATAGATAGATAGATAGATAGATAGATAGATAGATAGATAGATAGATAGATAGATAGATAGATAGATAGATAGATAGATAGATAGATAGATAGATAGATAGATAGATAGATAGATAGATAGATAGATAGATAGATAGATAGATAGATAGATAGAGTTCCTTCATTGTCAAGGTAGATCTATAAACCACAGCCAGGCCACCCCCTTTTCCTGTTAACCTGGGTTCAGATATGTGGCTATAGCCTGGGGGAAGACAGCAAGTTTAAATGTAAATAGTCACCAGGATGTTGCCAAGTTTCTGTAAGAACAAACATGTCCACTTGCTTCTGGGAGATGAGGTCATCAATCAGCGAGGTCTTGTTAGTGATGGAGCGAGTGTTCAAAAGGGCAAGCCTAAAGTTAGAACAAAGAGGACGAAGATGGCCCATGTTTATTCCTCGGACAGCCCTAGCATTATGCCAGTGAACACGGTGAGATGTCAATATACAGTGGAACCTCGGTTCACGAATGTCTCTGAACACGTACAAATCGGGTTACGACCAAAAAGTTTGCCAAACTTTTGCATCTGTTCACGACCACACACTCGGTTGATGAACAAACCAGTTTCTCTTCCGGTTTGTGCGCGCCCATGATTTCCGCACGTGTTGCATTGTTCTCGGTCAGATGTGTGTTGCTTGCATTTGCGTGTGTGCTTTCGCTGTGAACTCTTTGTGCTCTATTTCGTTTCCCTTCAGGTTCGTACACGCCGATATGTTCCTCACGTGTTCAGTCTCTCCCTGTGCATTGTTCTCGGTCAGTGCTCTCGCTGTGAACTCTTTGTGCTCTACAGTATTTCGTGCGCTTTTGCATTAATTTTGCAGTTAACCATGGCTTCTAAGCAAGTGAAGAGTGGTGAAAAGAAAAGTTTGAAGAAAATTGAAATCGAATTAAAGAAAGAACTTATTGAAAAGTATGAGCGTGGCGTTCGTGTTACTGATCTTGCCGCCGAGTACAAGAAGTCAAAATCTACGATTTCGACTATTCTAAAGCAGAAAGAATCTATTAAAGCAGCTGATGTTGCAAAAGGAGTTACAGGGTTAACCAGGCAGAGGCCTCAAGTGCTGGAAGAGGTGGAAAAACTGTTGCTAGTGTAGCTGAACGAGAAGCAACTTGCAAGGGATAGTGTAAGCGAGGCGATGTTATGCGAGAAAGCCAGGAAGATTCATGGCAATTTGCTGCAAAACTATCCTTCTACGAGTGGCTAGTTCTTCCTCCTCACTTCCTTCATGCCAGAACTTGACTCATGCAAGGTTAGTTTAATTGGTTGTTTATGGTTAGTTTTTGTATATATAAATTAAGGATTTTTCAAATGTTCATGTTTTTCCCTGTGCTTAAAACTCATTAAAAAAATGTGTTGACAGCGATTGGGTCGTTAAGGCTATTAGCATGAACTCCTGCAATGTTACGGTCTTGGTTGTTTATGATTGGTTTTTAAATAAAGTTTGGATTTGTTCTAATGTTCCTTTTTTTTCCCCTGTGCTTAAAACTCATTAAAAAAAGTGTTTACAGCGAGTGGTTCATAGCGTGATTTGTTGCAATGTTACTTTTCTTGGTTTATTTGGTGGTTTATTAAATTACGGATTTTCAAATTTTTTTTCCCTGTGCTGTGCTTAAAACTCATTCAAAAAAGTATTTACAGCGAGTGGTTCGTAAGGCTGTAGCGTGAACTCTTACAATGTTAGTTTTCTCTGTTATTCAATGTTTTTACATTTAGTTTACTATTGCAATGTGCATTCTTTGGTATAATTAACTATATTTGTGCTTAAAAATCTTTAAAAAAATATATTTACATACAGTTTGTACGGTCTGGAACGGATTAATTGTATTTACATAAAATCCTATGAGGGAAATTACTTCGGGTCACGACCAAATCGGGTTGCGACCAGAGTTTTGGAACAAATTACAGTTGTGACCCGAGGTTCCACTGTACTTGGAATCGACGCGTCCGAGCCACAGATCCGCGAGGGACCTCTTTTAGACTGGTGAATATAGCGAGTACGCCGAGTAATTCCAAGCGACTGGCAAAAACTGTAAGTCAGTGAGACCAATCATGGATGACAGTCAAGATTTTTAAGTTCCAATGGACAATATATGAGCTGCATTGCCAAAAATGGTAGAAATGACAACACACAGCACAACTCTAAACCAGAGACAGAACAGGCTAAGAATATCCAGACAGCGGTGGACACCGCCAAGAGCGAACAGAGTGCCACACAACACCATGATAACTCCAGCTACACATGTTAGCCAACCCAAATCTGGCTGCATAACCAGCTAGAAAAGGAAAAGCACAGCGGGCAGGGCTGCACATTCGCAGTTCAGACTGGCGACTGCAAAACGAAGCAAGAGTAGATTCATACTCACTGCAAAGGCAGTAACAGGAGAGGAGGAAGAGAGCTCGCGCAGGACTGAAGAAGGTGTGATCGAGGCAATTGCCAGTGGCATTCATAAATAAAATTTGAAAAGAGCAGTCAAATCAGAAGATAAAAGGTGGAAAAGTCCGACGGGACAAAACAAAACAAATGCAATGACAACGGTGAGAACGCGCACAGCGTACTCTCAACCAGAAGTGATCCTGTAATGTAAAGCATTCTAAACCAAGTTTATGGCTGCAAAGCAAAAAAATGTGAATATTTCGAAGGGGGGGATTCTTTTCTATACCCACTGTAAGTGCGTATGATTGTGGTTTCTGTGAAGGACTGGTCCTCAGTCCAGTGTTGAACTTGATACCTGACCAGTGCCCAATCCAAAATTTGGGACCATGTGACGATGCGCGTTCGGCTCCATGCTCCCATCTGCTGTTAGGGAGCCCTTGAACCCTACACTGTCGATAGTTATAAACGAGATGTGATAAGCAGTGAGGCAACAAGCGTCTCACCTGCTTCTCCCGATTGAGCCCTGCAGCAGGTGATACGCTCTCTCTGCAGCTGACCTTTCTCTCAATCACTCCGGTCTGGAGGCCTCCCGATCCTACCTTCGGTATCACTCTCATCCCAGACCAGGACTTAGTTTCTCTCCAATGGCCACGACTCCCACGCTGGAGATTATAAGCCTAAATCTACCGACTCCCGCTGTCTTCCACGGCGAGTCACCTTCCTCGCTAGTCACTCCCGCTCTTCTCCAAATGCTCAGCGGGAGCGACTACAATCAACTGCCCTAGGTGTTAGCTACACACCTCGCTAGGGCCCACAGTCCATCTGCACTCGAGCATGCTCTCGCTCGTTCGCCTTCGCGCTCTCTCTCTCTCACACCGGCTTTCTCCTCCCTTCCTTCCAGCAACCTCCGTCTCTTACTCTTTCCGCTCTTCTTTCTTTTTCCATTTTCTTTTTCCTTCCTCCTTAACCATCTTGGGCTTCTCTTTGTAATGGACGTGGCAGCTGTGGCAATCAACAGCACCCGGGAACAACTACGCTGCGGACTGTCCCTCACCGGTGCACTTAGGTGAGAAACACCCGCAGCACAAATCCACCCGGGAACTGCTCAGCCACACTACCATGCCCCCTCGCTATGCCGCGAGCGCGGTGGTTATCTATTTAAAAGTAGCTTTAGCTAAGAGAGCTGTGGACCCACAACACCGCAGACCAATGGAGCTTCTCTTTAAAAATGCCAACGCGACATCAGACATATTAGAGACAGCGAGGACACAGAAATGATTCAAGCACTTACCAACCGCGGGAGCATCATACTCGTCCCCAAGCAGGATTTCAGGAGCAGAATATGCCAGAGAGCCACAGCTGGTGGTCAGCTTTTTTCCAGGTTGGAACTTATTACTGAAACCAAAATCAGTCAGTTTGACCAGCCCCTGCTTCTCAAAGAAAACCACATTTTCCGGTTTGAGGTCCCTGTGTACCACGTGGAGCCGGTGGCAGTAAGAGATAGCATGAACAATCTGGGCAAAATACTTCTTGGCCACCTCCTCGCTTAGGCCTTCCTCATGCTTCATGATGTAGTCAAACATGTCCCCACCATCGCCCAGCTCAAGAATCAGATACAGCTTGGTCTGAGTGTCAATGACCTCATAGAGGCGCACAATGTTAGGGTGCTGCACCAGCTTCATGCACCGTACCTCCTGGAACAGGTGCCCCGTGGCCACAGAGTCCAATTTGGTCTTGTCGATGACTTTCACCGCCACCTTCTCCCCGGTGAAGACGTGACGGGCCAGCTTGACCACAGCAAAGTGGCCCCGGCCCAGTGTTTTATCAAGGTCATAGAGTCCGGCGATCTTCCCATCGTATCCCCTTTTGAAACCTGCCATGCCCTTTGCCACGAGTCACAGTCAGACAACAAGTCCGAGGAAACGTCTGTGGCTGCTGATCACGTCTCTCACTTCAGAGCATATCCAGACAATAAGTGGCCCATGCCGTCAGTGTTCAGGCACCCCTAAAAAGGGACAAAAAAAAAAGGGAATAAAATTAGAGATTTGAGAGGAAGTCATTCTGACGCCACCGCACAACAGAGGACCTGAAGGAGAAAATAAACTATCAGGAGCAGACGGGACTTTAGTCAATTCAGTTCTCGTAGTTCAGCTATTTTAACGTCGATCTTCCAACTCCTTACTGCTCGACATTCTGTTTCAGTACCCAAAAGTGAAAGCTGAGTACACCAGTATGTGCGAGTAATACAGGGTGAACCAAAAAGAACTACCACATGTCAAAGGTTCGTTCTACAAAAATGCTACAAGATAAAATAAATTTCATTACGACACAAGAAAGAGGATACAAAATAGATTTTTGTCACTGTGTTTTAAAATGATCTCTTCAAGGTGGTGGTCATCATTAGCGATACACTCTTCAAGATGATTTCTGAACGTTCGCACGACTCGTACGGCCATTTCAAGGAGAATAGCGGCGATTTCATTGGCAAATAGTGTCCTTGAGGGCTTCAAGGTTTCGAGGTCAGTGTGTGTATACCTTCGACTTGAAAAGAAATCACACGGAGCGAGATCACAACTTACAATTAAAATTGCAACTGAACACCAGCAAAACCAAGATGCTGGTGGTGGATTTTAGGAGGACCAGGCCCCTCATGGACCCTGTGATCATCAGAGGTGACTGTGTGCAGAGGGTGCAGACCTATAAATACCTGGGAGTGCAGCTGGATGATAAATTGGACTGGACTGCCAATACTGATGCTCTGTGCAAGAGAGGACAGAGCTAACTATACTTCCTTAGAAGGCTGGCGTCCTTCAACATCTGCAATAAGATGCTGCAGATGTTCTACGAGACGGTTGTGGCGAGCGCCCTCTTCTACACGGTGGTGTGCTGGGGAGGCAGCATAAAGAAGAGGGACACCTCACACCTGGACAAACTGGTGAGGAAGGCAGGCTCTATTGTAGGCACAGAGCTGGACAGTTTGACATCTGTGGCAGAGCGACGGGTGCTGAGCAGACTCCTGTCAATCATGGAGAATCTACTGCATCCACTGAACAGGATCATCTCCAGACAGAGGAGCAGCTTCAGCGACAGACTGCTGTCACCGTCCTGCTCCACTGACAGACTGAGGAGATCGTTCCTCCCCCAAACTATACGACTCTTCAATTCCACCCGGGGAGGTAAACGTTAATATTATACAAAGTTATTGTCTGTTATACCTGCATTGTTATCACTCTTTAATTTAATATTGTCTTTATCAGTATGCTGCTGCTGGAGTATGTGAATTTCCCCTTGGGATTAACAGAGTATCTATCTATCGATCAGGCGAACACAGAGGCCACCCGACATTGCCACTCAGGGAGATCAGCTTCCCCGGAAACTTCTCCCCCAAACCTTGTATGGATCTCGGCGCCGTATGAACTGTTGCTCCATCCTGTTTAAACCAGGCATCCACCACATCCATTTCTTCCAGTTCTTTAGCATTTCAATGTAACTTTCTGATCTCCCCCTCCTCAAAAAAGTAAGGGCCTACAATGGCAAATTCTGCCACGGCACACCAAACTGTAACACATGTCCTCACTGTGCAGGGGTCTCTGATGAAGTTCAGTTGCTTTCAGCCCAGTAGCGAAAGTTTTGCTTATTTACACGACCATTCAAATGGAAATGTGCCTCGTCGCTGCACATGACGATGGCATCTCAATGAACGGTTTACAGAATGTCCTCATAACTATCTATGGCTCTCCCAGTTCTGTTTGTTATTCCAGCCAAATCTAAAATACAGTGGGACGAAACTGCTTTTCTTAAAACTATAGAATGTGCAAAAAAGGGAAACACACCAAAAAATAAACCACAAAAATTAAATAAAAACAATACAAAGACAGCGTCAAGTTCACAAAGTCCAACCAAGACCGGAGTTAAAACTGTAAAATAATTAAAATCGATGGGGCAGCAAGAAAAATAACCAGAGAAACTTGTGAGCAACACTGCTTACCTGCTGATCCCACATGATGATGAGTGAAAAAAATAAATCTATATTACGCCATTTTCTAACCTGTTTAATCCAGACCAGGGACGCGGCAAGGTGCCGGGGCCTATCTCAGCCAGCATAGGGCACAAGACAGGAACAAACCCTGGATGGGGCGCCAGTCTATCGCAGGGTGAACATCCACACACAGACCCCAAAGAGCCACTAGGGTGTTGCCAAGCCACCCAACCTGCATGTCTTCGGACGGTGGGAGGAAACCCATGCAGACACGGGGAGAACATGCAAACCCCACGCAGGGAGGACCCGAGGCGCAAACCCAGGTCTCCTTACTGCAAGGCCTTAAGTATACATTAGAAGACAGTAAAACAATACAAACAGAAATAACTATTTACAATCCCAGACAAGACATTAACCCAAATAAAAATGTATATTAACACCCAACGATTAATACAAACAAATACAGAATAATGAAAAAAATTAAAAAAAAAAGCAAAAGTCCGACAACAACAAACTGTTTTAAACAGTTTTAGTCTTAATAAACATCTAGATTGGGGGTATCCACCGATTGTTGCTGCACCCACCACATGATGGACCACCTGGACTTGGACCCGAGTGCACGTAGGAACAAAGAAAAAAATGGGTAAATGAATGGAAGAAATTACGAAGGAGAAGATCAACAAATACAAGGCAAGAACACGAGTATTACTGAGCACCCACTGACGTAGGTTCAGACTGGGAGGTTGTGACTCACTAATAGCCTAGGAAGCAATACCAGGATATGAGGAGCAGAGCGGTGCAAAGGAGATTATTTAGGTCGATTTTCAGAAAGCTTTTATTGTGGGCCTTCTGGCAGGGCCAGACATTGGATCTGTATGTTGAAAGATTCTTTAATATATCTTAAGTATAAAATTATTGTGTGCGTTGTGACTGATTTGGCTGATTGGTATGGCTTTGAGGTCACACTCTTCCCACAATGCAATTCCCAGCGCTGAACTGGGTCCAACCTTGAAGCCAATGTAGACACGTAGATCAACCCAAGTTTTTCGATCCACTTTGTCCAAACCGGTGCCATAGTAGGTGAGAAACGTTGTCAGAAGAACTGGCTGGAAGTGAAGTTGGAGTTATGGAGTTGGCTATTTAAGTCACAAAACTTTGATCCTTAGACCTTAGTGCCAGTGTCATTTGGTTTAAGATCAATTCTTATACAAGAATGTTGACACCTGCACCAGGCTGGCCGAAAGATATATAGATAAAGTAATGGAGAGACAGTGAGTGCCAGTGCAGCTCCAGGGTGTGCATGTATGAGCCTACAGAACAGTCAACGGGTCAGCATCTGTTTATTAGGAGACACTTGAGGACCTCTGCTCCTTTTCACCTGCCACTCGGGTCTGCCGAAGAACGGCATCTGGAAATGTCACCTCTGGGTGGCAGCAAATCTCAATCCAAATTCCTTTCGTGTGTAGCGCCAAGCTGGTGGCTGTCTACTTCTAATCAAGAACCTGACTCCCTCGATGTGTTTAAGAAACGTTTAAAGACCCTTTCGTTCCATGAATTTCTATATAACTGATATCGGCTGAAGTTTTTGTAACCAACCTGCTGACATTTCATTCTCAGCTCTTTACTTGTGATGATGAATTTTGTAACTTCGTCTTGTAACCCCTGTTCGAAACAGTCCTCCGACTGATGTTTACTCGATTATATGGACCGCTTTTGGAAGTCACTTTGGACAAAAGTGTTCTGCAATGCAAAAAATTTAAACATCAATGTGTTATGCGCAGATTAAGAGTTTTGAGCAGGGCTGTTTTATTAATCTCATTCTCACAGATACAGATGACTCCAGTAGAAAATGTAGAGAGAGAAGTGCTGCTTAGATTAAAAAGGCTTAATTAAATTAAATTAATTAAAATTAAAAAAGTCACCTGGACCAGATAACATTTATCTTCAAATGCTTTAAGACGTGATAAATGCTTGACCAAAATTTATCAAAATTCTCTGCACACTGGGGAAATTCTTAAAGATCGGAAGCTAGCAAATGTCACCCAATGTATATGCTCACATATAAGTCGGGTCTTGAAACCTGAAAAATCAATCATAAAATCAGACCCCGACTTGTATGCCCGTTCAAAAATGCGACACTTAATTTTTTTTCTTTTTTACATCTTGCTTCCTCCAATCTTGCATCAGTTTCTCAGACGCAATGAATTTTGTTGCAGCAGCATGGTTACCAATTTCTTTCGCTACTTCAACGCCATTTAATTTAAAACCAGCTTCATATTTTCTTCTGATTGAACGCTCCATCATAGGGATGCTTTTATGATAAAGGTGTATGAGGGTGCAAGATACAAAAAACACAAAACAGTGCAAACGTTGCTTCAGAATAGTTTGGGTATTACCGTGTGGTCATGTAGGCACAATACATAGAAAAAACATGGCACTGTGCACTAGGGCTGGGCGATTTGGCCTAAAATCAAAATCTCGATTAATTGAACATTTTAACTCGATTACGATTAATGAACGATTATTTTATTTATTTATTTATTTATTTGCCCTCATAGTTCACTGACAAGTTTTGTACAGTAAATATGCTCACATATTACAAGTGAGAAATTTTTGAATGAAGGGTGCATTACTTGATTTTAAAATAATTGAAGGAAACACACTATCTACTCTCTGTGATTATTTATTGAACATCAATGTTGAACAACTGAAATTAAAGCACACATTGCCTAAAACGAACAGTCACTTTGTTCTTATAAAAAAAATAAAAATAAATAACTTGCACTTTTGGAAACAAAATTAATTATTTTCAATGTTTTTCTTATTAAAAGTAGAAAATAAGCAGTATCTCTTCTAAATAAAATAACTCTTATATATCCTGTAAATAATATTTTAAACTGCATTTCTTGCATCTTCTGTAAACAAATATTTTAATGTGCAATGTATCAATGTAAACAACAGATTGTTGTAATGAAAATAGAACTCTCTAAACACTGTTGCATGAGGTGATCTTAGCGATCTTGTCATGTCACTATATGAAGATGAATTTACTCTAAGTTCTTACTAAGAAACACAAGCATGTTAACCTTTTCAGGTTTCAGGCAGGACCTGAGGCATGTAACAATGTTTTCGCCCGAACTGAAAACCCGCTCTGATGGGGAGCTAGTAGCTGGTATGCAGAGATACTTTTTTGCCACCTTACTTAGAGTGGGAAAGTGTACATGATGCTTCCTCCACCAGTCCAGTGGATTTGCCTCACTATCCAGCATGGGGGACACCAAATAGCTGCTCATCTCTGCTTCTAGCGATTGCTGAAGTGACAGAGTGGGTGTAGCTGAACTTGCTGAAGGTGTTGCCTCACTCCCTTTAAAAAAGCTTCCTAATGACCTCTTTTGCTTTTATGCTATTATATTTAATTAAGCTGACGTGTACTTACCAATTGCAAGGTGTAGGCGGTGTCCAAAACACTGCTGCCGTAACCATCCATTAAGCGCAGCAGCTTTGACAACATTAGCACCGTTGTCTGTCGTAATGGCTGAAAGTTTTTCTTCCGCGAGGTCCCATCCAGAAAGCATATCTTTCAGACCTTGCGCAATCATATCTGCCGTGTGATCGGCTGGAAAATATGCCGTCTCAAGGCATCTCTGGCGCAGCTTCCAATCGTCGTCAATGTAGTGCAAAGTAAGGCTCAAGAATGGGTCCATCGTCCTACTTGACCAGAGATCAGATGTGGCTGCAAAGTGTTGAACATTTTTCAGTTTAGCAGCTACATTTTTACAACATGTCTTGTACATGTCTGGCAGCACAGTTTTAGAAAAATGTGATCGCGATGGCACAGTGTATCTTCTGTCTCGAGTTTTAACAAGGTGTTTAAACCCGCTTCGCTCCACTGTAGCCAAGGGAGTCATATCCTTTGCGATGTAATAACAAATAGCGTCAGTTATTTCTTTCCATCTTCTTGAACTCTTCTCATACTGTGTGGAATTTGTGAACGCTTGTGTTATCGACATCTGCTTTGCGGAGGCACTTGTTGCTGGGCGCTTGTCAGTCCCTTTTTGTTTTTTTTTTTGAGCCATGCACTGTTCATATTCAGTAACGTGATTGTGCTTCAAGTGTTGAAACAAATTGGTGGTGTTACCTTTGGGCGTCGAAACTGTTTTTCTACAGTGTCTACATCTGACTTCATTTTGTTCGATGTCATCCTTACTGAAGCCAAAATGTGTCCAAATGACGGAGACTGCGTTTTTCTTTGGTACAAGCTGCTCTTGTTGCTCAGTTG
Organism: Erpetoichthys calabaricus; assembly: GCF_900747795.2. Taxonomy (NCBI): domain Eukaryota; kingdom Metazoa; phylum Chordata; class Cladistia; order Polypteriformes; family Polypteridae; genus Erpetoichthys; species Erpetoichthys calabaricus. The sequence continues at coordinate 9,689,137 of NC_041406.2, forward strand.
TGTCAGTGTTTAAGCTCTCCATGCTCGACATGTCGGCGGAATAACGTAACGGAGCGGGGTCACGTGACTCCACACGCGGTAGTGTTTTTAAAGGTAAAGTAATCGAAATAATCGACCTGGAAAAATTTGATCGATTATAGGTTCTGAATGTCGATTTCGATTACTTTTCAATTAATCGCCCAGCCCTACTGTGCGCCGTGGTTACTCCCTCAGGTGGGCGGGCATTAGCATATCGTAATCTCTTGGACCAACAGCGTGAGTTTTCCACATTCGACTTATATGACCGACATTATAAAATACCAGAAATTATAAGGTAAAATCAAGTCCCGACTTATCCGTGGGAGAACTTATCCATGAGTATATACAGTATTAAGAAAAAGATTGAGCATCGTGTGTCTAGATGAGTTTCAGTAATAACTGGGAATTCTGACAGCCATTGTCCATTATACCGTGTATTCTAAACAATCCACCCAAATAGAATAAATATTTGAAGGAATTTAAAAACTATTAACACAGTTTTATTTTAAAGAAAACAAATATGACCCATTTCATAGCCATGTCAGCCATGTTGACCAAGCAGCACAAAGCCGTCAGCAGCCACAACATCTCGCAGACGCAGGCCCTCAACACACAATTTGCTATTTTTTTTTTCCTTCCTTGATGGCACTTCACACATCTGCCTTTTCTCCGGAACACAGAATTTGGTTTGGCTGAGGAGGATAAAACACGGCGCAGATGGCTCAGCAGTTTCCCATCCAAAAGCGAAACCAGCGAAAACTTCTGCAAATGTCCAACACTCCCCATCTTTTGAACTTTTTAGTGGGTTTAATCGTCCTTTGCAAATCTGCCTGCTCCGCTGCCTCAATATGCTTTAAATATCACATGTTTGGAAACAATGCCAGAAAGATAATGCCATTATGATTCGATCTTTAATGTATCAGTCAATATTTTTATACTTTTTGTTTTACTGCACATGAATAGACAACTTGTCATCCACATTTTTCAATGACTTCTTGTACACGAGTCTCACCAAATGCCAGTCCTGATGCACATCTTCATTTATAAGAGATGAGGGTGTGTGTCATAATTTACAATTTCATAAATTAATAATTCCCAGCCAATCAGAAGGGTATTTTGTCTTCCTGCATAGACCAGGGGTGGGTAATGCCAGTCCTGGAGGGCTGCAGTGGCTGCAGGTTTTTGTTCCTACCCAGTTTCTTAATAAAAAGTCAATTATTGCTGATGAAGCTCTTATTGCTCAAGTGACATTTTGATGCTTCATTTTAGTGGTCTTGCTTGTAAAGGTTCCCCACCCTTAATTGCTTATTTCCATCTTAAACAGATGCATTTCCTGTTTTAAAGGTTGATAACTAGCAATAAGATGTAAATGACAAAGGAGCTAGCAGTTCTCCGTCTAGCTCAAGGGTGTCGAACTCCAGTCCTGGAGGGCCGCAGTGGCTGCAGGTTTTCATTCTAACCATCTTCTTCATTAGTGGCTTGTTTTTTCTGCTAATTAACTTCTTTTGCCTTAGTTTTAATTAACTTGACTCAGGCCCCTTAGTCGTCTCTTTTTCCTTAATTAACAGCCAAACAATAATGAGACACAAAACGAGGCGCCACATGAGCAGCTCCCCTGTGCTCATCACACAATATCTCAAAATAAAGAATGGTGATGGTCTCAGTAAGGGTGATCTCTCGGGTCACCAAAACATTTTGACAGTGTTCTTAGAAAAAACAGAAAAATCAACAGTTTTGGAAATGTCTGCTGTGGCAGTATGAGAGCAGCAACAAGCCATGGAATTAAATAATGAGTTTAATTAACAGCAAGAATCGGCTTCTCATTAAGAGATTGGTTGGAGTTTGAAATCCAATCTTAGCAGGTCATCAGTCGGCTCGTTTCACATCTCATTTCTGTTTGGCTGTCATTTAATGAAGAAAGGAATACATTCAGAGGACTGAAACCTTAAAAACTGGGCAATTAAAATGAAGGGAAAATGAGTTCATTAGCAGTGAAAACTGGTCACTGATTAAGAAAAGGGTCAGAATGAAAACCTGCAGCCACTGCGGCCATCCAGGCCTGGAGTTCGACACCCCTGCTCTAGTTTGTTTCCATTTACATCTGTGTGTGATCATCCTGCGCTGTTTGATTTAATAAAACACGTAACAGTAAATGTGAAAGGCTGAAGATTGTCCGTTTTAGGCTTCATACACATAATGAGTTCAGAGCAGGAATATCTGTGATTGATTGATTAATTGTAATCTGTGTGCCACATGGATACACAGCCAATAAGTGGGAGCCAGAATTCTGGCTGGGTTGTAGGGGATCAAATACCGTATCTTAATACATAATTCGCCAGTCTCCTCACTCGCTCACGTCTGTCCGAAGCCGAATGCGCAGTCGCCTTCTGCGCAGCTGCCCGAAAAACCTTACGAGATGAAAATTCAAAGAGAAAGGCGACTATGGCTGCGAAAATTCAAAGAGAAAGGCGACTTCGACCGACATCCAACCCCAACCACTCACTCACTCACGTCTGTCCGAAGCCGAATGCGCAGTCACCTTCTGCACAGCTGCCCGAAAAACCTTACGAGACCGACATTGCGACAGGCAGCAGATTTACGGGCGCGAAAATTCAAAGAGAAAGGCGACTTCGACCGACATCCAACCCCAACATCGCGGGAGGCGGCGGATTTATGGCCGCAAAAATTCAAAGAGAAAGGCGACTTTGATTAAAGCTCTAGAGGCCTGAAATGCGATTTCAACTACAGCTCAAGGCCTAATTACGCATTCATTCAATACACTTATATCAGGTTTGTGGTTCTTATGCTTATTATATATTATACTATTCCACTCATGCCCGTTTCATCTTACGTTGTCGAGATGGGCTCTTTGTCTAGTATACTCATGTATAAGTCGGGCCTTGAAACCCGAAACATCGATCATAAAATCAGACCCCGACTTATACGCCCGTTCAAAAATGCAACACTCAGACGCATTGCATTTTGTTGTAGCAGCGCAGTTTCCAATTTCTTTTGCTACTTCAACGAGTTTTAATTTAAAACAAGCTTCATATTTACTTCTGATCGAACGCTCCATCATAGATAAGGGATGCTCTTACGATAAAGATGTATGAGATGCACAAAATGGTGCAAACGTTGCTTCAGAATAGTTTGGGTATTACCATGTGATCAACTAGGCACGAGAGAGAGAGAGAGAGGGGGGGGGTGGTTAGGAGCACCTGCTGATTCAGCGCATTGCCATACCCACATAGAAAAAAAAGGCTGTGTGCTCCGTGGTTACTCTCTCAGGTGGGCGTTAGCATATCATAATCTCTTGGACCAATAGCGTGAGTTTTCCACATTCGACTTATATGAGCGACATTATAAAATACCAGAAATTACTGTATATTGTAAAAATCAAGTCCCGACTTATCCGCGTGTATATACGGTACTTATTTCTCTCAACGACATGCAAATCAATTTATAACTTTTTTGTCATGTGTTTTTTATGTATTTTTGGTTGATATTCTGTCTCTCTCCATTAAAATGAAACTACCATAAAAATTAGAGACTGTTCCTGTCTTTGCATGCAAACTTACAAATTCAGCAGTGGATCAAATAATTATTCCCGTCTCTGTATAAACTATTGAATTAGGGCTCTGAATACTTCTAGGAATGAGAGATTTCAAGTTTTGATTTTTATTGAATTTGCTTTCACTTTATCATTTTTGGGTTATTGATGGGCAAAAATGGCCAAGGTATCCATTTAAAATTAAATCTACAACACAATAAAGTGACCAGAAAAGTGAAGGCGTCTGAACATGTTCTGAATCGACAGTATAAGAGAGATGAGGGTGAGCATCAGAATTTAAAATATTAGTAATTCCCAACAATCAGAGGAGCACTGTCTTCTAGCACGTACTAAAGCTGGAGTCAGAGCGGCACCTTTTTTTTTTAAAAACTAGAATAAAAAACAACAAAAAAACAAAAAACAGAGTAGGAAAACCCAGCAATCCATGCCAGGGCATACCTGCCCAGACCATACCCCCTTCATGGCAATACACCTATTACACACATTTATTTTCATTTCAGCTGAGAACGTAAAAAATGCATAAAGGAAGGGAAAGTTCAGCCTCACTTGGCAGGACTGGGACTTGCTGGCAAAAGATGTAAAAAAAAAAAAAAAAATGCTTTACTAAAAATATTTTACTTGCGTTTACAGCAACGGGCTTCAGCTAGGAAAAACACAAGCAAGAGACGGCCATTCACTAAGCAGCTGTGCAAATGTCCCAGCATGCACTGCACTCTCATTCACAGCTGCCCACACACACTAAAAGAAGCTGCAGGTGCCAAAAATAACCCTGGCACTCAGACGAAAGCAATCAGAGGAGTTCACCGAAATTCTTCTGTCAGAAGTCTTTATTACGGCCTCCCACGACACCGTGAC